>NW_027325427.1:0-285221 GCF_036924035.1 Leuresthes tenuis | reverse complement strand
GCTCCCGCTTTTGATTATGTTTGGTTGGATATTCGAACATTTGCTTAATGCTTTTTTACAAAACTTTGGTTGGACGTTCACACCGTCTTGCAGCATAACACCTCCGCTTCCGCTTTTGATGGTGTATAGTCGGGCATTCGAGCCTTTTTCTTGCCCACCTATTACTTACTATGGTTGGACATTCAAACCTTCTTGTAGCCGAACACATCCGCTCCTGCTTTTGATGATGTATGATTTGGCATTCGCACCTTTTCCTTACCCAATTTTTTCAGTAATTATTGGTCGGACATTCAGACCTTCTTGCACCTGAACACCTCTGCTCCCGCTTTTGATGGTGTATAGTCGGGCTTTCGAGCCTTTTCTTCCCCGATTTTTACAAATTATGGTTGGACATTCAGACCTTGCAGCCGAAAACCTCCGTTCCCTCTTTTGATCATACATTGTCGGGCATTTCGCCCCCTTGTCTTACACGGTTTTTTACAAACTTTTAGTCAGACATTCACACCTTGCAGCTGAACAACCTCCATTCCCCTGTTTTGATCATGTGTGGTCTGGAAATACTACCTTTTCTTCCCCCGTTTGTGAGTAATTATGGCTGGACATTCACACCTACTTGCAGCCGAAAAAACCACCTCTCCCGCTTTTGATGATGTATTGTCCGGCATTCTAGTCTTTTCTATCACATTTTTCAGCAATTATGATCTGACATTCACACCTACTTGCAGTCGAACAGCTCTGCTCCCGCTTTTGATTATGTTCGGTTGGATATTCAAACCTTTTCTTAACTGCTTTTTACAAACTTTGGTCGGACCGTTCACACCTTCTTGCAGCTGAACACCCCCCGCTTCCGCTTTTGATGGTATATATTCGGGTATTTCGGAACCTTCTCTTACCCGCTTTTTACAAACCATGGTTGGACTTTCATACCCTTCTTGTAGCTGAACAACTCCACTCCTGCTTTTGATGATTTATGGTTGGACATTCGCATCTTTTCCTACCCATTTTTCAGTAATTATAGGTGGATATTCACATCTTCTTGCAGCTGAACACCTCCTCTCCCGCTAATGATCATGTAAGGTTTGATATTCGAAAATTTTCTTTCATGTTTTCTAGCAATTATTGATGGACATTTAGACCTTCTTGCAGCTGAACACCACCTCTCCCGATTTTGATTATGTATGGACCGGCATTTTTACCTTTTCTAACACATTTTTCAGTAGCCGAACACATGCACTCCTGCTTTTGATGATGTATGGTTGGGCATTCGCACCTTTTTTTTTACCCATTTTTCAGGTATTATGGGTGGACATTCACACCTTCTTGCAGCTGAACACCTCCTCTCCCACTTATGATCATGTGTGGTTTGATTTTCGAAAATTTTCTTTCATGTTTTCTAGCAATTATTGATGGACATTTAGACCTTCTTGCAGCTGAACACCACCTCTCCCGATTTTGATTATGTATGGACCGGCATTTTTACCTTTTCTAACACATTTTTCAGCAATTATGGTTGGAGATTCACACCTACTCACAGCCGAACAACTCCGCTACCGCATTTGATGGTGTATAGTCGGGCATTCTCACCCTTTCTCATCAGCTTTTTGCAAATTATGATCTGACATTCACACCTACTTGCAGTCGAACAGCTCTGCTCCCGCTTTTGATTATGTATGGTTGGATATTCGAACCTTTTCTTAACTGCTTTTTACAAACTTTGGTTGGATGTTCACACCTTCTTGTAGCCGAACACATGCACTCCTGCTTTTGATGATGTATGGTTGGGCATTCGCACCTTTTTTTTACCCATTTTTCAGGTATTATGGGTGGACATTCACACCTTCTTGCAGCTGAACACCTCCTCTCCCACTTATGATCATGTGTGGTTTGATTTTCGAAAATTTTCTTTCATGTTTTCTAGCAATTATTGATGGACATTTAGACCTTCTTGCAGCTGAACACCACCTCTCCCGATTTTGATTATGTATGGACCGGCATTTTTACCTTTTCTAACACATTTTTCAGTAGCCGAACACATGCACTCCTGCTTTTGATGATGTATGGTTGGGCATTCGCACCTTTTTTTTTACCCATTTTTCAGGTATTATGGGTGGACATTCACACCTTCTTGCAGCTGAACACCTCCTCTCCCACTTATGATCATGTGTGGTTTGATTTTCGAAAATTTTCTTTCATGTTTTCTAGCAATTATTGTTGGACATTTAGACCTTCTTGCAGCTGAACACCACCTCTCCCGATTTTGATTATGTATGGACCGGCATTTTTACCTTTTCTAACACATTTTTCAGCAATTATGGTTGGAGATTCACACCTACTCACAGCCGAACAACTCCGCTACCGCATTTGATGGTGTATAGTCGGGCATTCTCACCCTTTCTCATCAGCTTTTTGCAAATTATGATCTGACATTCACACCTACTTGCAGTCGAACAGCTCTGCTCCCGCTTTTGATTATGTATGGTTGGATATTCGAACCTTTTCTTAACTGCTTTTTACAAACTTTGGTTGGACGTTCACACCTTCTTGTAGCCGAACACATGCACTCCTGCTTTTGATGATGTATGGTTGGGCATTCGCACCTTTTTTTTTACCCATTTTTCAGGTATTATGGGTGGACATTCACACCTTCTTGCAGCTGAACATCTCCTCTCCCACTTATGATCATGTGTGGTTTGATTTTCGAAAATTTTCTTTCATGTTTTCTAGCAATTATTGATGGACATTTAGACCTTCTTGCAGCTGAACACCACCTCTCCCGATTTTGATTATGTATGGACCGGCATTTTTACCTTTTCTAACACATTTTTCAGTAGCCCGAACACATGCACTCCTGCTTTTGATGATGTATGGTTGGGCATTCGCACCTTTTTTTTTTACCCATTTTTCAGGTATTATGGGTGGACATTCACACCTTCTTGCAGCTGAACACCTCCTCTCCCACTTATGATCATGTGTGGTTTGATTTTCGAAAATTTTCTTTCATGTTTTCTAGCAATTATTGATGGACATTTAGACCTTCTTGCAGCTGAACACCACCTCTCCCGATTTTGATTATGTATGGACCGGCATTTTTACCTTTTCTAACACATTTTTCAGCAATTATGGTTGGAGATTCACACCTACTCACAGCCGAACAACTCCGCTACCGCATTTGATGGTGTATAGTCGGGCATTCTCACCCTTTCTCATCAGCTTTTTGCAAATTATGATCTGACATTCACACCTACTTGCAGTCGAACAGCTCTGCTCCCGCTTTTGATTATGTATGGTTGGATATTCGAACCTTTTCTTAACTGCTTTTTACAAACTTTGGTTGGACGTTCACACCTTCTTGTAGCCGAACACATGCACTCCTGCTTTTGATGATGTATGGTTGGGCATTCGCACCTTTTTTTTACCCATTTTTCAGGTATTATGGGTGGACATTCACACCTTCTTGCAGCTGAACACCTCCTCTCCCACTTATGATCATGTGTGGTTTGATTTTCGAAAATTTTCTTTCATGTTTTCTAGCAATTATTGATGGACATTTAGACCTTCTTGCAGCTGAACACCACCTCTCCCGATTTTGATTATGTATGGACCGGCATTTTTTACCTTTTCTAACACATTTTTCAGTAGCCGAACACATGCACTCCTGCTTTTGATGATGTATGGTTGGGCATTCGCACCTTTTTTTTTACCCATTTTTCAGGTATTATGGGTGGACATTCACACCTTCTTGCAGCTGAACACCTCCTCTCCCACTTATGATCATGTGTGGTTTGATTTTCGAAAATTTTCTTTCATGTTTTCTAGCAATTATTGATGGACATTTAGACCTTCTTGCAGCTGAACACCACCTCTCCCGATTTTGATTATGTATGGACCGGCATTTTTACCTTTTCTAACACATTTTTCAGTAGCCGAACACATGCACTCCTGCTTTTGATGATGTATGGTTGGGCATTCGCACCTTTTTTTTTACCCATTTTTCAGGTATTATGGGTGGACATTCACACCTTCTTGCAGCTGAACACCTCCTCTCCCACTTATGATCATGTGTGGTTTGATTTTCGAAAATTTTCTTTCATGTTTTCTAGCAATTATTGATGGACATTTAGACCTTCTTGCAGCTGAACACCACCTCTCCCGATTTTGATTATGTATGGACCGGCATTTTTACCTTTTCTAACACATTTTTCAGCAATTATGGTTGGAGATTCACACCTACTCACAGCCGAACAACTCCGCTACCGCATTTGATGGTGTATAGTCGGGCATTCTCACCCTTTCTCATCAGCTTTTTGCAAATTATGATCTGACATTCACACCTACTTGCAGTCGAACAGCTCTGCTCCCGCTTTTGATTATGTATGGTTGGATATTCGAACCTTTTCTTAACTGCTTTTTACAAACTTTGGTTGGACGTTCACACCTTCTTGTAGCCGAACACATGCACTCCTGCTTTTGATGATGTATGGTTGGGCATTCGCACCTTTTTTTACCCATTTTTCAGGTATTATGGGTGGACATTCACACCTTCTTGCAGCTGAACACCTCCTCTCCCACTTATGATCATGTGTGGTTTGATTTTCGAAAATTTTCTTTCATGTTTTCTAGCAATTATTGATGGACATTTAGACCTTCTTGCAGCTGAACACCACCTCTCCCGATTTTGATTATGTATGGACCGGCATTTTTACCTTTTCTAACACATTTTTCAGTAGCCGAACACATGCACTCCTGCTTTTGATGATGTATGGTTGGGCATTCGCACCTTTTTTTTTACCCATTTTTCAGGTATTATGGGTGGACATTCACACCTTCTTGCAGCTGAACACCTCCTCTCCCACTTATGATCATGTGTGGTTTGATTTTCGAAAATTTTCTTTCATGTTTTCTAGCAATTATTGATGGACATTTAGACCTTCTTGCAGCTGAACACCACCTCTCCCGATTTTGATTATGTATGGACCGGCATTTTTACCTTTTCTAACACATTTTTCAGCAATTATGGTTGGAGATTCACACCTACTCACAGCCGAACAACTCCGCTACCGCATTTGATGGTGTATAGTCGGGCATTCTCACCCTTTCTCATCAGCTTTTTGCAAATTATGATCTGACATTCACACCTACTTGCAGTCGAACAGCTCTGCTCCCGCTTTTGATTATGTATGGTTGGATATTCGAACCTTTTCTTAACTGCTTTTTACAAACTTTGGTTGGACGTTCACACCTTCTTGTAGCCGAACACATGCACTCCTGCTTTTGATGATGTATGGTTGGGCATTCGCACCTTTTTTTTACCCATTTTTCAGGTATTATGGGTGGACATTCACACCTTCTTGCAGCTGAACACCTCCTCTCCCACTTATGATCATGTGTGGTTTGATTTTCGAAAATTTTCTTTCATGTTTTCTAGCAATTATTGATGGACATTTAGACCTTCTTGCAGCTGAACACCACCTCTCCCGATTTTGATTATGTATGGACCGGCATTTTTACCTTTTCTAACACATTTTTCAGTAGCCGAACACATGCACTCCTGCTTTTGATGATGTATGGTTGGGCATTCGCACCTTTTTTTTTTACCCATTTTTCAGGTATTATGGGTGGACATTCACACCTTCTTGCAGCTGAACACCTCCTCTCCCACTTATGATCATGTGTGGTTTGATTTTCGAAAATTTTCTTTCATGTTTTCTAGCAATTATTGATGGACATTTAGACCTTCTTGCAGCTGAACACCACCTCTCCCGATTTTGATTATGTATGGACCGGCATTTTTACCTTTTCTAACACATTTTTCAGCAATTATGGTTGGAGATTCACACCTACTCACAGCCGAACAACTCCGCTACCGCATTTGATGGTGTATAGTCGGGCATTCTCACCCTTTCTCATCAGCTTTTTGCAAATTATGATCTGACATTCACACCTACTTGCAGTCGAACAGCTCTGCTCCCGCTTTTGATTATGTATGGTTGGATATTCGAACCTTTTCTTAACTGCTTTTTACAAACTTTGGTTGGACGTTCACACCTTCTTGTAGCCGAACACATGCACTCCTGCTTTTGATGATGTATGGTTGGGCATTCGCACCTTTTTTTTACCCATTTTTCAGGTATTATGGGTGGACATTCACACCTTCTTGCAGCTGAACACCTCCTCTCCCACTTATGATCATGTGTGGTTTGATTTTCGAAAATTTTCTTTCATGTTTTCTAGCAATTATTGATGGACATTTAGACCTTCTTGCAGCTGAACACCACCTCTCCCGATTTTGATTATGTATGGACCGGCATTTTTACCTTTTCTAACACATTTTTCAGCAATTATGGTTGGAGATTCACACCTACTCACAGCCGAACAACTCCGCTTCCGCTTTTGATGGTGTATATTCGGGCATACGAACCTTTTCTTACCCGCTTTTTACAAACCAAGGTCGGACTTTCACACCTTCTCTTAGCTGAACAACTCCGCTCCCTCTTTTGATTGTGTACAGTCGGGTAATTTAACCTTTTCTTACCCGCTTTTTACCATCTATGGTCGGACATTCACACCGTCTTACAGCGGAACACCTCCGCTCCCTCTTTTGATGATGTATGGTTAGGCATTCGCACCTTTTCTTACCCATTTTTCAGTAATTATGGGTAGACATTCACACCTTCTTGCAGCTGAACACCTCCTCTCCCGCTTATGATCATGTGCATTTTGATATTCGAAAATTTTCTTTCATGTTTTCTAGCAATTATTGATGGACATTCAGACCGTCTTGCAGCTGAACACCTCCACTCCCACTTTTGATGGTGTATAGTCGGGCTTTCGAGCCTTTTCTTCCCCGGTTTTTACAAATTATGGTTGGACATTCAGACCTTCTTGCAGCCGAAAACCTCCACTCCCTCTTTTGATCATACATTGTCGGGCATTCGCACCTTTTCTTACCCGCTTTTTACAAACCATGGTCGGACTTTCACACCTTTTAGTAGCCGAACAACTCCGCTCCCGCTATTGATTGTGTACAGTCGGGTATTTTAACCTTTTCTTACCCGCTTTTTACCAACTATGGTTGGACATTCACACCTTCTTACAGCAGAACACCTCCGCTCCCTGTTTTGATTATGTATGGTTTGACATTCGCACCTTCTCTCACCCGCCTTTTACTATGGTCGGCCATTTACAGCTTCCTCTCCACCATACTTGTATGGTGGGATATTCACACCCACTTGCATTCGAAGACCTCCGCCCCCACTTTTGTTGATATTTAGTCGGTCATTCGCACCTTACCCGCTTTTGGCAAACTATGTACTTCTTGCAGCCAAACACCTCTGATCTCGCTTTTGATGATGTAAGGTTGGGCATTCAGACCTTGCTTCACCTGCTTTTCACCAAATATAGTCGGACATTCACACCTTCTTGCAGCCGAACACTTCCGCTTTTAGTGTTCTATGAGGCATTCACATATTTTTTTTCACCGTATTTTATAGATTATGGTTGGAAATTCTCACCCACTCTCGTCCGAAGACCTCTCCTCCCGCTTTTGTTAATATATAGTCGGGCATTCGAACCTTTTCTTACCCGCTTTTTACAAATTACGGTCGAACATTCACACCTACTTGCAGCTGAATACTTCTGCTCCACCTTTTAGGTATGTATGATTGGCATTTGCACCTCTTTTTATACTGATTGCTGAAGATTAAGTTGTTCTTTCTCAAACTACAAATTTTTTTTAATTGTTGAAACTTAATTTGAAGTGGATAAATAAGGAGGACAAACAGTTTTAAGTCAGGCTGATAGAAGGAATTAATTTTATAGCAAAATCTGTATTTCGTCATATGTCGAGAGATGCTTATTGCTGAAGAAGTTCTTTCTCATTCTACAAAGTACAACGTTGTTTATCGTTGAAACTTGATTAGACATGAATAAATATGAAGGACAAAGCAGTCTTAACTTGGTTTGAGTTAATGAATTCGTTTTATAGGAGAATCCAAATTCGTGCATAACTCATAAAATAGAGCTTATTTTCGGATTCCTGAAGAATGAGTCTGGTTCTTTCTCATAATACAAAGTTTGTTGTTTATTGTTGAAACTTCATCAGAAGTGAAGAAATAAATGAATGCCTATCAACAAATGTAGGATCTAAACTCTAGTGCTTCCTCTAAAATAATTTCCTTTCTCAATTTAGAAATGTGTGTGTGTAAGTCACAACACCCGTGACACCAAAACGGCTTTCTTTTCTCTACACTCTGCACTATGAGCACACACACCAAATCAGAAAGGCTTTTTTCTCTCTTTTCTACATTATGGACTGTGGGGACACAAAACCACTCTCTCTCTTTTTTTTTTTTTATCGTGTGCCAGGGCGTTGTCTCACGTATTAGATTATGATTAAGATACGACTGGGTTTTTCAGTCACATCAGAATCCATACATACTGATCCTCCCGTAATAAAATGGTCGGATCTTATCAAACACACTTTGTTTCTTGTGACAATCAAGTCAGCGAAACAGCGTATACACGTCAAGACACTGAATCAAGTTTGCCACAAGAACTCATAAGTTTGGCAGTATTGCTCTGCCGTCAGCAATCATACACCCATTTTATTTTCGTGAGACGTGCAAGCACCTGTTCATCTACTGTTCTATCAATATGAATTAGTGATCTATTATCAATTAGGATACTTCTACAACTACTATCAAAGTATGTCCGGACTTCTTATGTTGTCAGTTGCTATATATGAATAAGTGGGTAGCTACTGACAAGCATTAAGCATGTCACACAGCCCAAACATATAACATTTCAGGACACACCACACAGTTAACAACCACAGTGAAGCGTGTCAAAGCCCAAACATGTAACATTCAACAGGACACTTACACAACACATTCAAATCAAACAGTCAGACAACATACAAGAACATATACCCCAGCCGGCATTGCTCCCTGCCTATTTTCGTACAGCACACTATGTGTGCGCACACCTTTATTCACAAACTCTTCAAATTATACTCTTTTACCGAAGCTGCTACAGCTCGATTGGCCGAATACCCTTTGATCCTATTTCGGTGAATTTGACATCTGCCTTACATATAACAGATTAGCGGTTTAGCAGTTTTAATTTAGTATGAGTGAAGGAATTCATTTTATAGCAAAATCCGAAATCGTGAAGAACTCATGAAAGTAAGCTTATTCTCGGATTCCTGAAACTTTAGATTTGCTCTTTCTTTTACTGCAAAGTACAACGTTGTTTTTTTTGTTTAAATCTTTCTAGACATGGTAAATATTAAGGACGAAGCAGTTTTCACATAGTTTGAGTGAAGGAATTCATTTTATAGATAAAATCCCAAGAGTCTGTTGAGAAAAGAGAGTGAATGCGAAGTAGACTTTAACACGGCTATGGGAGCGAGCCGAGTGTGGGCTAACCGGGAGAATTGCTTGAAAGAAACGCGACACCGAATGAGCGATCAGAACAAAGCCTCAATACGGGATTCTCGTGGTGTTTTTGTTGCTGCCTTGTCTTTTGCACAGAGTAAAAGACAAGGCAGCCATCGAATAGGGCCCGATTGTTCCTACTTGGTCAGCCGAGGAGCAAGGGGGGGGAGCAAGAGTCTCAACCAAGCAAAGCTCACCATAGGGAAGGTGGCTATGCCAACAAGCCTGATGTGACGTTTAATCACAGATAATGACGGATAATCGTACTCTGGTTTCTCTTCATAACGTACAAGTCTTTCGCCTTTTACTAAAGATTTCTGTGGAGAGCAGCACTAATGAGTTGTTTCTATTTTTGGCAGGCTTTACCTTTGCGGGTGAAGCCCTTTCTGTCTGTGCAAAAGAAATCTTCTTACTGTGCAGAGTGACTTCTCTGAGTAGAGTCGCCTTACTTGTTGCGACTGTGCCGATGTTCGAAGCTGGAGTGCAAAGTTGTTGCTTGAATGGTGCTTGCTGGAGCGTGCGGGAGTGCAAAGTTATACCATTTAAAAGGGCTGAAGAGTGCTCAGTGCAGCAGGTGGGCGACACTCTGGCCACCTTGAAAACCGAGGTTACATCCACTACCAGGGGCAGCCCAAGTTCTGCCGCAAGTGTGGTGAGCATGGGCACCTGGTTGAGGCTTGTACCAAGGTGTTATGTGGGAAGAGCAGAGAAATTGGGCAAACTTTTGGAGAGTGTCCAAATGGCAGGAAATGTAATCTCTGTGGAGAATTAAATCACCTCTTCAGAGATTGCCCTAAATCTTTTGCCAACAAATTAAAGACGGTAAAGCCACAGTCAAGCCAACAAAGAGAAGGACCAAAGGTGGCAGTTGGTGAACAAAGTGAAGAGGTTGACCCAATAAATTCAAACTTCCCGCCAAAAGCTTGGATTGGAAGTGAGGAGCAAAAAGGGGAGGGGCCTGTAGAGGCCTCACCACTCAGTGTTGAAGTCTGTGAGAATTCACAGGCAGAGGGTGGAGCTACGCTAAATGAGGAGGAAGAGCAGACAGGTGAGTCTAGTGAAGATACTCACCTCCCCGAAGGTCAACAGCCGAAGAGGACGACATCTGAGCCTCTGATTCCCCAGTGGTATCAGAGAAGAGGGGAAGGGTTAGGTCCCTTTCAGACAGTTCTTCAGTGGAAGAACCTAGAGTCTTCCCCTCCGACTCACCAAATGAGGTCTCCTTTTTAACTTCAGCTCTGCAATCAACCCCCAGGGACTCAAAGTTAAATGCAACATTGCGTCAGAGGCCAACACCGAGAGTCCGAAAAGGAAATATAGATCACCCTACTCACTTTTCACCTAAAGAAATGAAGGAAGAGCTAGTTTCCCAAGAAATAACCTGTGTGTAATTTGTTTTGATAACTTAGAAAAACGAAAATGACATACCTACTTTCCTTTATGCTTTTAATGGTTCTCACCTTCTCAACACTAAATGTGAGAAGTGTGAAATCAAAGACAAGAGCCCAGAGTATTTTATCCTTCTTAGACTCCATTAAATCAGATGTGTTTTTAATACAAGAATGTGGACTACCTTTTTTAAAAAACCATAGACAATGGGAGGAAATGTGGCCCCATTTATCGATATGGAGTTGCTCAAATCAAAATAAAAATGATGGTGTGGCCATTCTAATTAAAAATCCGCATGTTCTGGTGAAAGGTAGCACAGTGGTGAGAGACGGACGGGCACTTTTAGCACACTTGAATTTTATGGGGCAAGACTTTAACCTCTTAAATATTTATGGTTTCAATGGAAAAAATGAATGGTATGACCTTTTAGAAGATATACAGCTTTACATGCTAGGGCAAGTACCTTTAGTTGTAGGAGGGGATTTTAACGGTATCTTGAGCAGGAAAGATAGAAAAAGAGCAGGGGTAGATTTTAAAGTGGATAAGACTTCGATTTTACTTCAGGGCATATGCAGGGATTTTAAGCTTACTGACTGTTTTTAAAACCATGCATCCCAGAGAGGAGGGCTTCACCTGGTTTAGTCATGATGGCACCAGAGCCTCTCGCATTGATTATTTCTTTACTAGAGATTGCCCACCCACTGATGTTAGATTAACCCCTGTTTTCTTTTCAGACCACCTTATGCTCTCCTGCACCCTTTCACCCCCTTCTGGTGTGACGGTAGGAAGTGGTCTGTGGAAACTCAACTGTTCCCTGTTGGAGGATGAAATCATAGTCAGTCAGTACAGGGAATGTTATAAAGAGTGGCAGACCCTTCAAGACCTCTACGAAACACATGCACAATGGTGGGAAATGGTGAAGGAAACGACCCAGACTTTTTTTAAACAGCAAGGTAAACGTAAAAAAAAGGAAAGAGAATAGATGTATGATGGGACTACATAAACGCTTAAAGCGCTACTTTAAACTAAATCAGTGTGGCATAGACTTTAAAGAAGAAATCAAAGATGTCAAAAAGGAAATGTCAGTTTTAGCAGAAATAAAGAGTAAAGGAATTTTTGTAAGAAGCAGGGAGCAGGAAATTGAGGAAGGTGAAAAAGAAAGAAAGTTATAAATAAAAAGGAGTGTATTCAAAATCTAAAAAGAGAAGATGGGTTTTTAACAAAATCCACACAAGAGATGATTGAAACTGTACATACCTTTTATAGTAACATGTACAAAGAGAAACCAGTGCACTTGGAAACATCGGCAGAAATCTTAAAATTCGTTGACAAAACCGTAAAAGAGAATGCACACTTGACACAGAATTTTACTGCTTTAGAGTTAAAAAAATGCCTAACAGGTTTTAAGAGAAGTCGAGCTCCGGGTTTAGACGGGCTTCCTGCAGAATTCTATCTGACCTATTGGGACCTTTTATCATCAGACATTTTAGATGTTTTTAAAGATTTTGAAAAACTCGACCGACTGCCTGACAGTTTTAGAGTGGGAATAGTGACTCTACTTTATAAAAAAAATGATAAGACTGACCTAAAGAATTGGAGGCCCATCACACTTTTAAACTTTGACTGTAAACTTTTTAGCAAGGTTTTAGCGACACGGATGTCCTCTGTTTTAGAGGAGGTAATTCACCCAGACCAAGCTTGTGCCATCTCAGGGAGACAACTCACCGACAGCCTCGTACTGATTCGAGACATCATTGATTACGCTAGATACAGAAACACCCGGCTTGTCATCTTAAATTTAGACTTTGAAAAAGCATTTGATCGGGTCTCGCATCAATATCTCTTTCAGGTGTTGCAGCCATCGAAAAGGGCCCGATTGTTCCTACTTGGTGAGCTTTGCTTGGTTGAGACGCTTGCCCCCCCCCCCTGCTCCTCGGCTGACCAAGTAGAAACAATCTATTCGATGGCTGCCTTGTCTTTTACTCTGTGCAAAAGACAAGGCAGCCACAAACACCACGGGAACACCGTATTGAGGCTTTGTTCTGACCACTCATTCGGTGTCGAGTTTCTTTCAAGCAATTCTCCCGGTTAGCCCGCACTCGGCTCGCTCCCAGAGCCGTGTTAAAGTCCACTTCGCATTCACTCTCTTTTCTCAGCAGATTAAAAGAAAGTTTCATCTTGGGCTCCCTGAAACTTCCATCCTGCACCGCTGTTTGCTTTTTCACAAGAGCAGAGGAGAGCGCACCGTTCCCAGCGGCACTGCAGTACCGGGTCGAGGCTTGGAGTGAACGGAGCAAGCTTCTTTTTCAACTCCTATTCTTAAAAATCCATTTAATATGTTGTCCCTCGTATAGAGGACATATTAAACTGATAAGAACGGATACTACACTTGATCTTAGCCAAAAGGCCGAGAAGCGATAACTGTCCACTGTTTCAGGTCCGAGGGCCCTTGCTGGCACAATGCGCACTTGTAGCAGTGTTCTTTTTATGGCCATAGGTGGCCAGAGTGTCACGTTGCACCTCCGCCCACCCGCTGCACTGAGCACTCTTCAGCCCTTTTAAATGGTATAACTTTGCACTCCCGCATGCTCCAGCAAGCACCATTCAAGCAAAAACTTTGCACTCCAGCTTCGAACATCGGCACAGTCGCAACAAGTAAGGCGACTCTACTTAGAGAAGTCACTCTGCAAAGTAGCAAGATTTCTTTTGCACAGACAGAAAGGGCTTCACCCGCAAAGGTGAAGCCTGCCAATAATAGAAACAACTCATTAGTGCTGCTCTCCACGGAAGTCTTTAGTAAAAGGCGAAAGACTTGTATGTTATGAAGAGAAACCAGAGTACGATTATCCGTCACTGCGGGAGCAGGGCATCAGGCTAGTTGGTATAGCCACCTTCCCCATGGTGAGCTTTGCTTGGTTGAGACGCTTGCCCCTCCCCCCCCCCCCCCCCCCCCCCCCCCCTTGCTCCTCGGCTGACCAAGTAGGAACAATCGGGCCCTATTCGATGGCTGCCTTGTCTTTTACTCTATGCAAAAGACAAGGCAGCAACAAAAACACCACGAGAATCCCGTATTGAGGCTTTGTTCTGACCGCTCATTCGGTGTCGCGTTTCTTTCAAGCAATTCTCCCGGTTAGCCGACACTCGGCTCGCTCCATAGCCGTGTTAAAGTCTACTTCGCATTCACTCTCTTTTCTCTGCAGACTCTTGGATTTTATCTATAAAATTAATTCCTTCACTCAAACTATGTGAAAACTGCTTTGTCGTTCATATTTACCATGTCTAGAAAGATTTAAACAAAAAAAACAACGTTGTACTTTGCAGTAAAAGAAAGAGCAAATCTAAAGTTTCAGGAATCCGAGAATAAGCTTACTTTCATGAGTGCTTCACGATTTCGGATTTTGCTATAAAATGAATTCCTTCACTCAAACTAAATTAAAACTGCTAAACCGCTAATCTGTTACATGTAAGGCAGATGTCAAATTCACCGAAATAGGATCTAAGGGTATTCGGCCAATCGAGCTGTAGCAGCTTCCGTAAAAGAGTATAAGTTGAAGAGTTTGTGAATAAAGGTGTGCGCACACATAGTGAGCTGTAGGAAAATAGGCAGGGAGCAATGCCGGCTGGGGTATATGTTCTTGTATGTTGTCTGACTGTTTGATTTGAATGTGTTGTGTAAGTGTCCTGTTGAATGTTTGGGCTTTGACACTTCACTGTGGTTGTTAACTGTGTGGTGTGTCCTGAAATGTTATATGTTTGGGCTGTGTGACATGCTTAATGCTTGTCAGTAGCTACCCACTTATTCATATATAGCAACTGACAACATAAGAAGTCTGGACATACTTTGATAGTAGTTGTAGAAGTATCCTTATTGATAATAGATAAACTAATTCATAGTGATAGAACAGTAGATGAACAGGTGCCTGCACGTCTCACGAAAATAAAATGGGTGTATGATTGCTGACGGCAGAGCAATACTGCCAAACTTATGAGTTCTTGTGGCAAACTTGATTCAGTGTCTTGACATGTATACGCTGTTTCGCTGACTTGATTGTCACAAGAAACAAAGTGTGTTTGATAAGATCCGACCATTTTATTACGGGAGGATCAGTATGTATGGATTCTGATGTGACTGATAAACCCATTCGTATCTTAAGCATAATCTAATACGTGAGACAAAGCCCTGGCACACAATCAAAAAAAAAAAGAGAGAGCGGTTTTGTGTCCCCACAGTCCATAATGTAGAAAAGAGAGAAAAAAGCCTTTCTGATTTGGTGTGTGTGCTCATAGTGCAGAGTGTAGAGAAAAGAGAGAAAAGAAAGCCGTTTTGGTGTCACGGGTGTTGTGACTTACACACACACATTTCTGAATTGAGAAAAGAAATTATTTTAGAGGAAGCAGTAGAGTTTAGATCCCACATTTGTTGATAGGCATTCATTTATTTCTTCACTTCTGATGAAGTTTCAACAATAAACAACAAACTTTGTATTATGAGAAAGAACCAGACTCATTCTTCAGGAATCCGAAAATAAGCACGAATTCGGATTCTCCTATAAAACGAATTAATTAACTCAAACCAAGTTAAGACTGCTTTGTCCTTCATATTTATTCATGTGTAATCAAGTTTCAACGATAAACAACGTTGTACTTTGTAGAATGAGAAAGAACTTCTTCAGCAATAAGCATCTCTCGACATATGACGAAATACAGATTTTGCTATAAAATTAATTTCTTCTATCAGCGTGACTTAAAACTGTTTGTCCTCCTTATTTATCCACTTCAAATCAAGTTTCAACAATTAAAAAAAAATTAAAGTTTGAGAAAGAACAACTTAATCTTCAGCAATAAGTATAAAAAGAGGGTAACAAAAGGTGCAAATGCCAACCATACATCACTAAAAGGTGGAGCGGAAGTATTCAGCTGCAAGTAGGTGTGAATGTTCGACCATAATTTGTAAAAAGTGGGTAAGAAAAGGTTCGAATGCCCGACTAAATATTAACAAAAGCGGGAGGAGAGGTCTTCGGATGAGAGTGGGTGAGAATTTCCTACCATACAAGTATGGTGGAGAGGAAGCTGTGATTGGCCGACAATAGTAAAAAGCAGGTGAGAAAAGGTGCGAATGTCAAAACATACATGATCAAAACAGGGAGCGGAGGTGTTTGGCTGCGACAAGGTGTGAATGTCCACCCATAATTAATGAAAAACGGGCAACAAGTAGGTTCGAATGCCCAACCATACATCATCAAAAGCAGGAGTGGATGTGTTCGGCTTCAAGAAGGTATGAATGTCCATCAATAATTGCTATAAAACATGAAAGAAAATTTTCGAATATCAAACCGCACATAATCATAAGCGGGAGAGGAGGTGTTCCGCTGCATGAAGGTGTGAATATCCACCCATAATTACTGAAAAATGGGTAAGAAAAGGTGCGAATGCCCAACCATACATCATCAAAAGCAGGAGTGGATGTGTTCGGCTACAAGAAGGTTTGAATGTCCGACCATAGTTTGTAAAAAGCGGGTAAGAACAGGTTTGTATGCCCGACTGTACACAATCAAAAGAGGGAGCGGAGTTGTTCAGCTACTAGAAGGTGTGAAAGTCCGACCATGGTTTGTAAAAAGCGGGTAAGAACAGGTTCGTATGCCCGAATATACACCATCAAATGCGGGAGCGGAGGTGTTCGGCTGTGAGTAGGTGTGAATGTCCACCCATAATACCTGAAAAATGGGTAAAAAAAAAGGTGCGAATGCCCAACCATACATCATCAAAAGCGGGAGAGGTGGTATTCGGCTGCAAGTAGGTGCGAATGTCCAACCATAAATCATCAAAAGCAGGAGTGGAGTTGTTCAGCTACAAGAAGGTATGAAAGTCCAACCATGGTTTGTAAAAAGCGGGTAAGAGAAGGTTCGAATACCCGAATATATACCATCAAAAGCGGAAGCGGAGGTGTTCGGCTGCAAGAAGGTGTGAACGTCCGACCAAAGTTTGTAAAAAGCAGTTAAGAAAAGGTTTGAATATCCAACCGAACATAATCAAAAGCGGGAGCAGAGCTGTTCGACTGCAAGTAGGTGTGAATGTCAGATCATAATTGCTGAAAAATGTGATAGAAAAGACTAGAATGCCGGACAATACATCATCAAAAGCGGGAGAGGTGGTTTTTCGGCTGCAAGTAGGTGTGAATGTCCAGCCATAATTACTCACAAACGGGGGAAGAAAAGGTAGTATTTCCAGACCACACATGATCAAAACAGGGAATGGAGGTGGTTCAGCTGCAAGGTGTGAATGTCTGACTAAAGTTTGTAAAAACCGTGTAAGACAAGGGGCGAATGCCCGACAATGTATGATCAAAAGAGGGAGCGGAGGTTTTCGGCTGCAAGGTCTGAATGTCCAACCACAATTTGTAAAAATCGGGGAAGAAAAGGCTCGAAAGCCCGACTATACACAGTCAAAAGCGGGAGCAGAGGTGTTCAGGTGCAAGAAGGTCTGAATGTCCGACCAAAAATTACTGAAAAATGGGTAAGAAAAGGTGTGAATGCCAAATCATACATCATCAAAAGCAGGAGCGGGTGTGTTCGGCTACAAGAAGGTTTGAATGTCCAACCATAGTAAGTAATAGGCAGGTAAGAAAAGGCTCGAATGCCCGACTATATACCATCAAAAGCGGAAGCGGAGGTGTTCGGCTGCAAGACGGTGTGAACGTCCGACAAAAGTTTGTAAAAAGCAGTTAAGAAAATGTTCGAATATCCAACCAAACATAATCAAAAGCGGGAGCAGAGCTGTTCGACTGCAAGTAGGTGTGAATATCAGATCATAATTTGCAAAAAGCTGTTGAGAAAGGGTGAGAATGCCCGACTATACACTATCAAATGTGGGAGCGGAGGTGTTCGTCTGTGAGTAGGTGTGAATGTCCAACCATAATTGCTGAAAAATGTGTTAGAAAAGGTAAGAATGCCGGACCATATATCATCAAAAGCGGGAGAGGTTGTGTTCGGCTGCAAGTAGGTGTGAATGTCCAGCCATAATTACTCACAAACGGGTAAGAAAAGGTACTATTGCCAGACCATATATGATCAAAACAGGGAGCGGAGGTGGTTCAGCTGCAAGAAGGTTTGAATGTCCGACTAAAGTTTGTAAAAAGCGGGTAAGAAAAGGTTAAAATACCCGACTGTACACAATCAAAAGAGGGAGCGGAGTTGTTCAGCTAAGAGAAGGTCTGAATGTCCACCCATAATTACTGAAAAATGGGTAAGAAAAGGTGCGAAAGCCCAACCGCACATGATCATAAGTGGATGAGAAGGTGTTCGACTGCAAGTAGGTGTGAATGTAAGATCATAATTTGTAAAAAGCGGGTAAGAAAAGGTAAGAATGCCCAACCATAAATTATCAAAAGCGGGCAGCAGAGTTTCGGCTGGTATTTATCAATGTCTAGATAGATTTCAACAAAAAACAACGTTGTACTTTGCAATAAAAGAAAGAGCAAATCAAAAGTTTTAGGAATCCGAGAATAAGCTTATTTTCATGAGTTCTGCACGATTTCGGATTTTATGTATAAAATGAATTCATTCACTCAAACCAAGTTAAAACTGCTTTTTCCTTCATATTTATCAATGTCTAGATCGACTTCAACAAAGAACAACATTGTATTTTGCAGTAGAAGAAAGAGCAAAACTGAAGGATCAGGAATCCGAGATTAAGCTTCTTTTCATACGTTCTGCATGATTTGGGATTTTATGTATAAAATGAATTCCTTCACTCAAACTAAGTTAACACTGCTTTGTCCTTCATATGTACCCATTTCTACATATATTTCAAGCATAAACTTCCTCATATTACCCTGAATGAGAAAGAGCCACACTTGTGATTAAGCCATACCTCCCTTTTGAGGAGTTCTGCATGATTTGGGATTTTATCTATAAAATTAATTCCTTCACTCAAACTATGTTAAAACGGCTTTTACCTTCATATTGATCAATGTCTCGATAGATTTAAACAAAAAAACAACGTTGTACTTTGCAATAAAAGAAAGAGCAAATCAAAAGTTTTAGGAATCCGAGAATAAGCTTATTTTCATGAGTTCTGCACGATTTCGGATTTTATGTATAAAATGAATTCATTCACTCAAACCAAGTTAAAACTGCTTTTTCCTTCATATTTATCAATGTCTAGATCGACTTAAACAAAGAACAACATTGTATTTTGCAGTAGAAGAAAGAGCAAAACTGAAGGATCAGGAATCCGAGAATAAGCTTCTTTTCATACGTTCTTCATGATTTGGGATTTTATGTATAAAATGAATTCCTTCACTCAAACTAAGTTAACACTGCTTTGTCCTTCATATGTACCCATTTCTACATATATTTCAAGCATAAACTTCCTCATACTACCCTGAATGAGAAAGAGCCACACTTGTGATTAAGCCATACGCCCCTTTTGAGGAGTTCTGCATGATTTGGGATTTTATCTATAAAATCAATTCCTTCACTCAAACTATGTTAAAACGGCTTTTACCTTCATATTTATCAATGTCTCAATAGATTTAAACAAAAAAACAACGTTGTACTTTGCAGTAAAAGAAAGAGCCAATCAAAAGTTTTAGGAATCCGAGAATAAGCTTATTTTCATGAGTTCTGCACGATTTCGGATTTTATGTATAGAATGAATTCATTCACTCAAACCAAGTTAAAACTGCTTTTTCATTCATATTTATCAATGTCTAGATCGACTTCAACAAAGAACAACATTGTATTTTGCAGTAGAAGAAAGAGCAAAACTGAAGGATCAGGAATCCGAGAATAAGCTTATTTTCTTATGGGCAAGTGGGAACTGCTTTGTCCTTCATATTTATCAATGTGTAGATGGATTTCAACTTCTTCTACTGCAAAGTCCAATGTTTTTCTTTGTTGAAGTCGATCTAGACATTGATGAATATGGAAGGACAAAGCAGTTTTAACTTGGTTTGAGCAAAGCAATTCATTTTATAGCAAAATCCGAAATCGTGCAGAACTCATGAAAGCAGGCTTATACTCGGATTCCTGAAACTTTAGATTTGTTCTTTCTTTTACTGCAAAGTACAACGTTGTTTTTTTGTTTAAATCTTTCTAGACATGGTAAATATGAAGGACGAATCAGTTTTAACATAGTTTGAATGAAGTAATGCATTTTATAAGCAAAATCCCAAATCATGCAGAACTCACGAAAAGCTTTTTCTCGCTTTTCACTGCTTTTTACAAACTTTGGTCGGACGTTCACACCTTCTTGCATCCGAACACCTCCGCTTCCGCTTTTGATGATGTATATTCGGGCATTCGAAACTTTTATTACCCGCTTTTTACAAACCATTGTCGGACTTTCACACCTTCTTGCAGCCGAACACCACCTCTCCCGCTTTTGATGATGTATGGTCCAGTATTCTTACCTTTTCTAAAACATTTTTCAGCAATTATGGTCGGACATTCACACCTACTCACAGCTGGACACCTCCGCTCCCGCTTTTGATCATACAATGTCGGGACATCGCTCCTTGTCTTACCAGCTTTTTACAAACTTTAGTCGAACATTCACACCTTCTTGCAGCTGAACACCTCCGCTCCCGCTTTTGATGATGTATAGTCGGGCTTTCGAGCCTTTTCTTACCCGGTTTTTACAAATTATGGTTGGACATTCAGACCTTGCAGCCGAACACCTCCGCTCTCTCTTTTGATCATACATTGTCGGGCATTCGCACCTTGTCTTACCCGCTTTTTACAAACTGTAGTCAGACATTCACACCTTGCAGCTGAACCTCCGCTCCCTGTTTTGATCATGTATGGTCTGGCAATACTACCTTTTCTTCCCCCGTTTGTGAGTAATTATGGCTGGACATTCACACCTACTTGCAGTCGAACAGCTCTGCTTCCGCTTTTGATTATGTTTGGTTGGGCATTCAAACCTTTTCTTAACTGCTTTTTACAAACCATGGTCGGACTTTCACACCTTCTTGTAGCCGAACAACTCCACTCCCGCTATTGATTTTGTACAGTCGGGTATTTTAACCTTTTCTTACCCGCTTTTTACCAACTATGGTCGGACATTCACACCGTCTTACAGCGGAACACCTCCGCTCCCGCTTTTTATGGTGTATAGTCGGGCATTCGAACCTTTTCTTACCCGCTATTTACAAACTATGGTAGGACATTCAAACTTTCGTGTATCCGAAAACCTCCGCTCTCTCTTTTGATCATACATTGTCGGACATTCGCACCTTTTCTTACCCGCTTTTTACAAACCATGGTCGGACTGTCACACCTTCTTGTAGCCGAACACATCCGCTCCCGCTATTGATTGTGTACAGTCGGGTATATTAACCTTTTCTTACCCGCTTTTTACCAAGTATGGTTGGACATTCACACCTTCGTACAGCGGAACACCTCCGCTCCCTCTTTTGATGGTGTATGTTCGGGCATTCAAACCTTTTCTTACCCGCTTTTTCCAAACTATGGTCGGCTATTCACAGCTTCCTCTCCACCATACTTGTATGGTGGGATATTCACACCCACTTGCATCCGAAGACTTCCGCCCCAAATTTTGTTGATATTTAGTCGGACATTCGCACCTTACCCGCTTTTGGCAAACTATGGCCTTCTTGCAGCCAAACAACTCTGATCTTGCTTTTGATGATGTAAGGTTGGGCATTCAGACCTTGCTTCACCTGCTTTTCACCAAATATAGTCGGACATTCACACCTTCTTGCAGCCGAACACTTCCGCTCCACCTTTTAGTGTTCTATCACACCTTTTTTTTCACCGCATTTTATACATTATGGTTGGAAATTTTCAACCACTCTCATCCGAAGACCTCTCCTCCCGCTTTTGTTAATATATTTGAACTTTAGTTTGACATTCAAACCTTCTTGCAGCTGAACCACCTCCGCTCCCTGTTTTGATCATATATGGTCTGGCTACTACCTTTTCTTACCCGTTTGTGAGTAATTATGGCTGGACATTCACACCTACTTGCAGTCGAACACAACCTCTCTCGCTTTTGATGATGTATGGACCGGCATTTTTACCTTTTCTAAAACATTTTTCAGCAATTATGGTCGGACATTCACACCTACTCACAGCTGGACACCTCCGCTCCCGCTTTTGATCATACAATGTCGGGACATCGCTCCTTGTCTTACCAGCTTTTTACAAACTTTAGTCGAACATTCACACCTTCTTGCAGCTGAACACCTCCGCTCCCGCTTTTGATGATGTATAGTCGGGCTTTCGAGCCTTTTCTTACCCGGTTTTTACAAATTATGGTTGGACATTCAGACCTTGCAGCCGAACACCTCCGCTCTCTCTTTTGATCATACATTGTCGGGCATTCGCACCTTGTCTTACCCGCTTTTTACAAACTGTAGTCAGACATTCACACCTTGCAGCTGAACCTCCGCTCCCTGTTTTGATCATGTATGGTCTGGCAATACTACCTTTTCTTCCCCCGTTTGTGAGTAATTATGGCTGGACATTCACACCTACTTGCAGTCGAACAGCTCTGCTTCCGCTTTTGATTATGTTTGGTTGGGCATTCAAACCTTTTCTTAACTGCTTTTTGCAAACCATGGTCGGACTTTCACACCTTCTTGTAGCCGAACAACTCCACTCCCGCTATTGATTTTGTACAGTCGGGTATTTTAACCTTTTCTTACCCGCTTTTTACCAACTATGGTCGGACATTCACACCGTCTTACAGCGGAACACCTCCGCTCCCGCTTTTTATGGTGTATAGTCGGGCATTCGAACCTTTTCTTACCCGCTATTTACAAACTATGGTAGGACATTCAAACTTTCGTGTATCCGAAAACCTCCGCTCTCTCTTTTGATCATACATTGTCGGACATTCGCACCTTTTCTTACCCGCTTTTTACAAACCATGGTCGGACTGTCACACCTTCTTGTAGCCGAACACATCCGCTCCCGCTATTGATTGTGTACAGTCGGGTATATTAACCTTTTCTTACCCGCTTTTTACCAAGTATGGTTGGACATTCACACCTTCGTACAGCGGAACACCTCCGCTCCCTCTTTTGATGGTGTATGTTCGGGCATTCAAACCTTTTCTTACCCGCTTTTTCCAAACTATGGTCGGCTATTCACAGCTTCCTCTCCACCATACTTGTATGGTGGGATATTCACACCCACTTGCATCCGAAGACTTCTGCCCCAAATTTTGTTGATATTTAGTCGGACATTCGCACCTTACCCGCTTTTGGCAAACTATGGCCTTCTTGCAGCCAAACAACTCTGATCTTGCTTTTGATGATGTAAGGTTGGGCATTCAGACCTTGCTTCACCTGCTTTTCACCAAATATAGTCGGACATTCACACCTTCTTGCAGCCGAACACTTCCGCTCCACCTTTTAGTGTTCTATCACACCTTTTTTTTCACCGCATTTTATACATTATGGTTGGAAATTTTCAACCACTCTCATCCGAAGACCTCTCCTCCCGCTTTTGTTAATATATTTGAACTTTAGTTTGACATTCAAACCTTCTTGCAGCTGAACCACCTCCGCTCCCTGTTTTGATCATATATGGTCTGGCTACTACCTTTTCTTACCCGTTTGTGAGTAATTATGGCTGGACATTCACACCTACTTGCAGTCGAACACAACCTCTCTCGCTTTTGATGATGTATGGACCGGCATTTTTACCTTTTCTAACACATTTTTCAGCAATTATGGTCGGAGATTCACACCTACTCACAGCCGAACAACTCCGCTCCCGTATTTGATGATGTATAGTCGGGCATTCTCACCCTTTCTCATCAGCTTTTTGCAAATTATGATCTGACATTCACACCTACTTGCAGTCGAACAGCTCTGCTCCCGCTTTTGATTATGTTTGGTTGGATATTCGAACCTTTTCTTAACTTCTTTTTACATATTTTGGTCTGACGTTCACACCTTCTTGTAGCCGAACACTTCCACTCCTGCTTTTGATGATGTATGGTTGGGCATTCACACCTTTTTTTTGCCCATTTTTCAGGAATTATGGGTGGACATTCACACCTTGCAGCTGAACACCTCCTATCCCACTTATGATCATGTGCGGTTTGATTTTCGAAAAGTTTCTTTCATGTTTTCTAGCAATTATTGATGGACATGTAGACCTTCTTGCAGCTGAACCACCTCCGCTCCCTGTTTTGATCATATATGGTCTGGCAATACTACCTTTTCTTACCCGTTTGTGAGTAATTATGGCTGGACATTCACACCGTCTTACAGCGGAACACCTCTGCTCCCGCTTTTGATGGTGTATAGTCGGGCATTCGAACCTTTTCTTACCCGCTTTTTACAAACTATGGTGGGACATTCAAACCTTCTTGTATCCGAAAACCTCTGCTCTCTCTTTTGATCATACATTGTCGGACATTCGCACCTTTTCTTACCCGCTTTTTACAAACCATGGTCGGACTTTCACATCTTCTTGTAGCCGAACACATCCGCTCCCGCTATTGATTGTGTACAGTCGGGTATTTTAACCTTTTCTTACCCGCTTTTTACCAACTTTGGTCTATAGTCCAAGTATGGTGGAGAGGAAGCTGTGAATAGCCGACCATAGTTTGGAAAAAGCGGGTAAGAAAAGGTTTGAATGCCCGAACATACACCATCAAAAGAGGGAGCGGAGGTGTGGATGTCCGACCATACTTGGTAAAAAGCGGGTAAGAAAAGGTTAAAATACCCGACTGTACACAATCAATAGCGGGAGCGGATGTGTTCGGCTACAAGAAGATGTGAAAGTCCGACCATGGTTTGTAAAAAGCGGGTAAGAAAAGGTGCGAATGTCCGACAATGTATGATCAAAAGCGGGAGCGGAGGTGTTCAGCTGCAAGAAGGTCTACATGTCCATCAATAATTGCTAGAAAACATGAAAGAAACTTTTCGAAAATCAAACCGCACATGATCATAAGTGGGATAGGAGGTGTTCAGCTGCAAGGTGTGAATGTCCACCCATAATTCCTGAAAAATGGGCAAAAAAAAGGTGTGAATGCCCAACCATACATCATCAAAAGCAGGAGTGGAAGTGTTCGGCTACAAGAAGGTGTGAACGTCCAACCAAAATATGTAAAAAGAAGTTAAGAAAAGTTTCGAATATCCAACCATACATAATCAAAAGCGGGAGCAGAGCTGTTCGACTGCAAGTAGGTGTGAATGTCAGATCATAATTTGCAAAAAGCTGATGAGAAAGGGTGAGAATGCCCGACTATACACCATCAAATGCGGGAGCGGATTTGTTCGGCTGTGAGTAGGTGTAAATCTCCGACCATAATTGCTGAAAAATGTGTTAGAAAAGGTAAGAATGCCGGTCCATACATCATCAAAAGCGAGAGAGGTTGTGTTCGGCTGCAAGTAGGTGTGAATGTCCAGCCATAATTACTCACAAACGGGTAAGAAAAGGTAGTATTGCCAGACCATATATGATCAAAACAGGGAGCAGGGGTGGTTCAGCTGCAAGAAGGTTTGAATGTCCGACTAAAGTTCAAATAGATTAACAAAAGCGGGAGGGGAGGTCTTCGGATGAGACTGGTTGAAAATTTCCGACCATAATGTATAAAATGCGGTGAAAAAAAGGTGTGATAGAACACTAAAACGTGGAGCGGAAGTGTTCGGCTGCAAGAAGGTGTGAATGTCCGACTATATTTGGTGAAAAGCAGGTGAAGCAAGGTCTGAATGCCCAACCTTACATCATCAAAAGCGAGATCAGAGGTGTTTGGCTGCAAGAAGGCCATAGTTTACCAAAAGCGGGTAAGGTGCGAATGTCCGACTAAATATCAACAAAATTTGGGGCGGAGGTCTTCGGATGCAAGTGGGTGTGAATATCCCACCATACAAGTATGGTGGAGAGGAAGCTGTGAATAGCCGACCATAGTTTGGAAAAAGCGGGTAAGAAAAGGTTTGAATACCCGAACATACACCATCAAAAGAGGGAGCGGAGGTGTTCCGCTGTACGAAGGTGTGAATGTCCGACCATACTTGGTAAAAAGCGGGTAAGAAAAGGTTAAAATACCCGACTGTACACAATCAATAGCGGGAGCGGATGTGTTCGGCTACAAGAAGATGTGAAAGTCCGACCATGGTTTGTAAAAAGCGGGTAAGAAAAGGTGCGAATGTCCGACAATGTATGATCAAAAGAGAGAGCGGAGGTTTTCGGATACAAGAAGGTTTGAATGTCCCACCATAGTTTGTAAAAAGCGGGTAAGAAAAGGTTCGAATGCCCGACTATACACCATCAAAAGCGGGAGCAGAGGTGTTCCGCTGTAAGACGGTGTGAATGTCCGACCATAGTTGGTAAAAAGCGGGTAAGAAAAGGTTAAAATACCCGACTGTACACAATCAATAGCGGGAGCGGATGTGTTCGGCTACAAGAAGGTGTGACAGTCCGACCATGGTTTGTAAAAAGCGGGTAAGAAAAGGTGCGAATGTCCGACAATGTATGATCAAAAGAGAGAGCAGAGGTTTTCGGATACACGAAAGTTTGAATGTCCTACCATAGTTTGTAAATAGCGGGTAAGAAAAGGTTCGAATGCCCGACTATACACCATAAAAAGCGGGAGCGGAGGTGTTCCGCTGTAAGACGGTGTGAATGTCCAACCATAGTTGGTAAAAAGCGGGTAAGAAAAGGTTAAAATACCCGACTGTACAAAATCAATAGCGGGAGCGGAGTTGTTCGGCTACAAGAAGGTGTGAAAGTCCGACCATGGTTTGTAAAAAGCAGTTAAGAAAAGGTTCGAATATCCAACCAAACATAATCAAAAGCGGGAGCAGAGCTGTTCGACTGCAAGTAGGTGTGAATATCCAGCCATAATTACTCACAAACGGGGGAAGAAAAGGTAGTATTGCCAGACCATACATGATCAAAACAGGGAGCGGAGGTTCAGCTGCAAGGTGTGAATGTCTGACTATAGTTTGTAAAAAGCGGGTAAGAAAATGTGCGAATGCCCGACAATGTATGATCAAAAGAGAGAGCGGAAGTGTTCGGCTGCAAGGTCTGAATGTCCAACCATAATTTGTAAAAACCGGGTAAGAAAAGGCTCGAAAGCCCGACTATACATCATCAAAAGCGGGAGCGGAGGTGTTCAGCTGCAAGAAGGTGTGAATGTTCGACTAAAGTTTGTAAAAAGCTGGTAAGACAAGGAGCGATGTCCCGACATTGTATGATCAAAAGCGGGAGCGGAGGTGTCCAGCTGTGAGTAGGTGTGAATGTCCGACCATAATTGCTGAAAAATGTGTTAGAAAAGGTAAGAATACTGGACCATACATCATCAAAAGCGGGAGAGGTGGTGTGCGGCTGCAAGAAGGTGTGAAAGTCCGACAATGGTTTGTAAAAAGCGGGCAATAAAAGGTTCGAATGCCCGAATATACATCATCAAAAGCGGAAGCGGAGGTGTTCGGATGCAAGAAGGTGTGAACGTCCGACCAAAGTTTGTAAAAAGCAGTGAAAAGCGAGAAAAAGCTTTTCGTGAGTTCTGCATGATTTGGGATTTTGCTTATAAAATGCATTACTTCACTCAAACTATGTTAAAACTGATTTGTCCTTCAAATTTACCATGTCTAGAAAGATTTAAACAAAAAAACAACGTTGTACTTTGCAGTAAAAGAAAGAGCAAGTTTCAGGAATCCGAGTATAAGCCTGCTTTCATGAGTTCTGCACGATTTCGGATTTTGCTATAAAATGAATTGCTTTGCTCAAACCAAGTTAAAACTGCTTTGTCCTTCCATATTCATCAATGTCTAGATCGACTTCAACAAAGAAAAACATTGGACTTTGCAGTAGAAGAAGTTGAAATCCATCTACACATTGATAAATATGAAGGACAAAGCAGTTCCCACTTGCCCATAAGAAAATAAGCTTATTCTCGGATTCCTGATCCTTCAGTTTTCCTCTTTCTTCTACTGCAAAATACAATGTTGTTCTTTGTTGAAGTTGATCTAGACATTGATAAATATGAATGAAAAAGCAGTTTTAACTTGGTTTGAGTGAATGAATTAATTTTATACATAAAATCCGAAATCGTGCAGAACTCATGAAAATAAGCTTATTCTCGGATTCCTAAAACTTTTGATTGGCTCTTTCTTTTACTGCAAAGTACAACGTTGTTTTTTTGTTTAAATCTATCGAGACATTGATAAATATGAAGGTAAAAGCCGTTTTAACATAGTTTGAGTGAAGGAATTGATTTTATAGATAAAATCCCAAATCATGCAGAACTCCTCAAAAGGGGCGTATGGCTTAATCACAAGTGTGGCTCTTTCTCATTCAGGGTAGTATGAGGAAGTTTATGCTTGAAATATATGTAGAAATGGGTACATATGAAGGACAAAGCAGTGTTAACTTAGTTTGCGTGAAGGAATTCATTTTATACATAAAATCCGAAATCGTGCAGAACTCATGAAAATAAGCTTATTCTCGGATTCCTAAAACTTTTGATTTGCACTTTCTTTTACTGCAAAGTACAACGTTGTTTTTTGTTGAAATCTATCTAGACATTGATAAATACCAGCCGAAACTCTGCTGCCGCTTTTGATAATTTATGGTTGGGCATTCTTACCTTTTCTTACCCGCTTTTTACAAATTATGATCTTACATTCACACCTACTTGCAGTCGAACACCTTCTCATCCACTTATGATCATGTGCGGTTGGGCTTTCGCACCTTTTCTTACCCATTTTTCAGTAATTATGGGTGGACATTCAGACCTTCTCTTAGCTGAACAACTCCGCTCCCTCTTTTGATTGTGTACAGTCGGGTATTTTAACCTTTTCTTACCCGCTTTTTACAAACTTTAGTCGGACATTCAAACCTTCTTGCAGCTGAACCACCTCCGCTCCCTGTTTTGATCATATATGGTCTGGCAATACTACCTTTTCTTACCCGTTTGTGAGTAATTATGGCTGGACATTCACACCTACTTGCAGCCGAACACAACCTCTCCCGCTTTTGATGATATATGGTCCGGCATTCTTACCTTTTCTAACACATTTTTCAGCAATTATGGTCGGACATTCACACCTACTCACAGACGAACACCTCCGCTCCCACATTTGATAGTGTATAGTCGGGCATTCTCACCCTTTCTCAACAGCTTTTTGCAAATTATGATCTGATATTCACACCTACTTGCAGTCTAACAGCTCTGCTCCCGCTTTTGATTATGTTTGGTTGGATATTCGAACATTTTCTTAACTGCTTTTTACAAACTTTGGTCGGACGTTCACACCGTCTTGCAGCCGAACACCTCCGCTTC
The DNA here is from genome assembly GCF_036924035.1 of Leuresthes tenuis. Classification (NCBI taxonomy): domain Eukaryota; kingdom Metazoa; phylum Chordata; class Actinopteri; order Atheriniformes; family Atherinopsidae; genus Leuresthes; species Leuresthes tenuis. Next base: position 256,128 of record NW_027325427.1, on the reverse strand, counting down.
CGCTTTTGATGGTATATAGTCGGGCATTCGAGCCTTTTCTTACCCGCCTATTACTTACTATGGTTGGACATTCAAACCTTCTTGTAGCCGAACACACCCGCTCCTGCTTTTGATGATGTATGATTTGGCATTCGCACCTTTTCTTACCCATTTTTCAGTAATTTTTGGTCGGACATTCAGACCTTCTTGCACCTGAACACCTCTGCTCCCGCTTTTGACTGTGTATAGTCGGGCTTTAGAGCCTTTTCTTCCCCGATTTTTACAAATTGTGGTTGGACATTCAGACCTTGCAGCCGAAAACCTCCGCTCCCTCTTTTGATCATACATTGTCGGGCATTTGCCCCTTGTCTTACACGGTTTTTACAAACTTTAGTCAGACATTCACACCTTGCAGCTGAACCACCTCCATTCCCTGTTTTGATCATGTGTGGTCTGGAAATACTACCTTTTCTTCCCCCGTTTGTGAGTAATTATGGCTGGACATTCACACCTACTTGCAGCCGAAAAACCACCTCTCCCGCTTTTGATGATGTATTGTCCGGCATTCTAGTCTTTTCTATCACATTTTTCAGCAATTATGATCTGACATTCACACCTACTTGCAGTCGAACAGCTCTGCTCCCGCTTTTGATTATGTTCGGTTGGATATTCAAACCTTTTCTTAACTGCTTTTTACAAACTTTGGTCGGACGTTCACACCTTCTTGCAGCCGAACACCTCCGCTTCCGCTTTTGATGGTATATATTCGGGTATTCGAACCTTCTCTTACCCGCTTTTTAAAAACCATGGTTGGACTTTCATACCTTCTTTTAGCTGAACAACTCCACTCCTGCTTTTGATGATTTATGGTTGGACATTCGCATCTTTTCCTACCCATTTTTCATTAATTATGGGTGGATATTCATACCTTCTTGCAGCTGAACACCTCCTCTCCCGCTAATGATCATGTAAGGTTTGATATTCGAAAATTTTCTTTCATGTTTTAAAGCAATTATTAATGGACATTCACACCTACTTGCAGCCGAACACCACCTCTCCCGCTTTTGATGATGTATTGACCGGCATTCTTACCTTTTCGAACACATTTTTCAGCATATATGGTTGGAGAATCACACCTACTCACAGCCGAACAACTCCGCTACCGCATTTGATGGTGTATAGTTGGGATTTCTCACCCTTTCTCATCAGCTTTTTGCAAATTATTCTCTGACATTCACACCTACTTGAAGTCAAACAGCTCTGCTCCCGCTTTTGATTATGTTTGGTTAGATATTCGAACCTTTTCTTAACTGCTTTTTCACAAACTTTGGTCGGACGTTCACACCTTCTTGCAGCCGAACACCTACGCTTCCGGTTTTGATAGTGTATATTCGGGCATACGAACCTTTTCTTACCCGCTTTTTACAAACCATGGTCGGACTTTCACACCTTCTCTTAGCTGAACAACTCCGCTCCCTCTTTTGATTGTGTACAGTCGGGTATTTTAACCTTTTCTTACCCGCTTTTTACCAACTATGATCGGACATTCACACCGTCTTACAGCGGAACACCTCCGCTAACTCTTTTGATGGTGTATGTTTGGGCATTCGAACCTTTTCTTACCCGCTTTTTAAAACCAGGGTCGGACTTTCACACCTTTTAGTAGCCGAACAACTCCGCTCCCGCTATTGATAGTGTACAGTCGGGTATTTTAACCTTTTCTTACCCGCTTTTTACCAACTATGGTCGGACATTCACACCTTCTTACAGCGGAACACCTCCGCTCCCTCTTTTGATGGTGTATGTTTGGGCATTCGAACCTTTTCTTACCCGCTTTTTACAAACTATGGTCGGACATTAAAACCTTCTTGTAGCCGAACACATCCACTCGTGCATTTGATGATGTATGGTTGGGAATTCGCACCTTTTCTTACCCATTTTTCTGTAATTATGGGTGGACATTCACACCTTCTTTCAGCTGAACACCTCCTCTCCTGCTTATTATCATGTGCGGTTTGATATTCGAAAATTCTCTTTCATGTTTTCTAGCAATTATTGATGGACATTCAGACCTTCTTGCAGCTGAAAACCTCCGCTCCAGCTTTTGATGGTGTATAGTCGGGCTTTCGAGCCTTTTCTTCCCCGGTTTTTACAAATTATGGTTGGACATTCTGACCTTCTTTCAGCCGAAAACCTCCGCTCCCTCTTTTGATCATACATATTCGGGCATTCGCACCTTTTCTTACCCGCTTTTTACAAACTTTAGTCGGACATTAACACCTTCTTGCAGCTTAACCACCTCCGCTCCCTGTTTTGATCATGTATGGTCTGGCAATAGTACCTTTTCTTACCCATTTGTGAGTAATTATGGCTGGACATCCACACCTACTTGCAGCCGAACACCACCTCTCCCGCTTTTGATGATGTATGGACCGGCATTCTTACCTTTTCTAACACATTTTTCAGCAATTATGGTTGAGATTCACACCTACTCACAGCCGAACACCTCCGCTCCCGCATTTGATGGTGTATATTCGGGCATACGAACCTGTTCTTACCCGCTTTTTACAAACCATGGTCGGACTTTCACACCTTCTTGTAGCTGAACAACTCCGCTCCCTCTTTTGATTGTGTACAGTCGGGCATACAAACCTGTTCTTACCCGCTTTTTACAAACTATGGTCGGACATTCAAACCCTCTTGTAGCCGAACACATCCACTCCTGCTTTTGATGATGTATGGTTGGGCATTCGCACCTTTTCTTACCCATTTTTCAGTAATTATGGGTGGATATTCACACCTTCTTGCAGCGGAACACCTCCTCTCCCGCTTATGATTATGTGCGGTTTGATATTCGAAAATTTTCTTTCATGTTTTATAGCAATTATTGATGGACATTCATACCTTCTTGAAGCCGAACACATCCACTCCTGCTTTTGATGATGTATGGTTGGGCATTCGAACCTACTTGTTGCCCGTTTTTCATTAATTATGGGTGGACATTCACACCTTGTCGCAGCCAAACACCTCCGCTCCCTGTTTTGATCATGTATGTTTTGACATTCGCACCTTTTCTCACCTGCTTTTTACTATTGTCGGCCAATCACAGCTTCCTCTCCACCATACTTGGTAGGAATGGTAGGAAATTCTCACCTACTCTCATCCGAAGACCTCTCCTCCCGCTTTTGTTAATATTTAGTCGGGCATTCGAACCTTTTCTTACCCACTTTTTACAAATTATGGTCGAACATTCACACCTACTTGCAGCTGAATACTTCCGCTCCACCTTTTAGTGATGTATGGTTGGAATTTGTACCTTTTGTTACCCTCTTTTTATACTGATTGCTGAAGATTAAGTTGTTCTTTCTCAAACTACAATTTTTTTTTTAATTGTTGAAACTTGATTTGAAGTGGATAAATAAGGAGGACAAACAGTTTTAAGTCAGGCTGATAGAAGAAATTAATTTTATAGCAAAATCTGTATTTCGTCATATGTCGAGAGATGCTTATTGCTGAAGAAGTTCTTTCTCATTCTACAAAGTACAACGTTGTTTATCGTTGAAACTTGATTAGACATGAATAAATATGAAGGACAAAGCAGTCTTAACTTGGTTTGAGTTAATGAATTCGTTTTATAGGAGAATCCGAATTCGTGCATAACTCATAAAATAGAGCTTATTTTCGGATTCCTGAAGAATGAGTCTGGTTCTTTCTCATAATACAAAGATTGTTGTTTATTGTTGAAACTTCATCAGAAGTGAAGAAATAAATGAATGCCTATCAACAAATGTGGGATCTAAACTCTAGTGCTTCCTCTAAAATAATTTCCTTTCTCAATTTAGAAATGTGTGTGTGTAAGTCACAACACCCGTGACACCAAAACGGCTTTCTTTTCTCTACACTCTGCACTATGAGCACACACACCAAATCAGAAAGGCTTTTTTCTCTCTTTTCTACATTATGGACTGTGGGGACACAAAACCGCTCTCTCTCTTTTTTTTTTTATCGTGTGCCAGGGCGTTGTCTCACGTATTAGATTATGCTTAAGATACGAATGGGTTTATCAGTCACATCAGAATCCATACATACTGATCCTCCCGTGATAAAATGGTCGGATCTTATCAAACACACTTTGTTTCTTGTGACAATCAAGTCATTGAAACAGCGTATACACGTCAAGACACTGAATCAAGTTTGCCACAAGAACTCATAAGTTTGGCAGTACTGCTCTGCCGTCAGCAATCATACACCCATTTTATTTTCGTGAGACATGTGCAGGCACCTGTTCATCTACTGTTCTATCACTATGAATTAGTTTATCTATTATCAATAAGGATACTTCTACAACTACTATCAAAGTATGTCCAGACTTCTTATGTTGTCAGTTTCTATATATGAATAAGTGGGTAGCTACTGACAAGCATTAAGCATGTCACACAGCCCAAACATATAACATTTCAGGACACACCACACAGTTAACAACCGCAGTGAAGTGTCAAAGCCCAAACATTCAACAGGACACTTACACAACACATTCAAATCAAACAGTCAGACAACATACAAGAACATATACCCCAGCCGGCATTGCTCCCTGCCTATTTTCCTACAGCTCACTATGTGTGCGCACACCTTTATTCACAAACTCTTCAACTTATACTCTTTTACCGAAGCTGCTACAGCTCGATTGGCCGAATACCCTTAGATCCTATTTCGTTGAATTTGACATCTGCCTTACATGTAACAGATTAGCGGTTTAGCAGTTTTAATTTAGTTTGAGTGAAGGAATTCATTTTATAGCAAAATCCGAAATCGTGAAGCACTCATGAAAGTAAGCTTATTCTCGGATTCCTGAAACTTTAGATTTGCTCTTTCTTTTACTGCAATGTATAACGTTGTTTTTTTTGTTTAAATCTTTCTAGACATGGTAAATATGAACGACAAAGCAGTTTTAACATAGTTTGAGTGAAGGAATTCATTTTATAGATAAAATCCCAAGAGTCTGCAGAGAAAAGAGAGTGAATGCGAAGTAGACTTTAACACGGCTATGGGAGCGAGCCGAGTGTCGGCTAACCGGGAGAATTGCTTGAAAGAAACGCGACACCGAATGAGCGGTCAGAACAAAGCCTCAATACGGGATTCTCGTGGTGTTTTTGTTGCTGCCTTGTATTTTGCATAGAGTAAAAGACAAGGCAGCCATCGAATAGGGCCCGATTGTTCCTACTTGGTCAGCCGAGGAGCAAGGGGGGGGGGGCAAGCGTCTCAACCAAGCAAAGCTCACCATGGGGAAGGTGGCTATACCAACTAGCCTGATGCCCTGCTCCCGCAGTGACGGATAATCGTACTCTGGTTTCTCTTCATAACATACAAGTCTTTCTCCTTTTACTAAAGACTTCCGTGGAGAGCAGCACTAATGAGTTGTTTCTATTATTGGCAGGCTTTACCTTTGCGGGTGAAGCCCTTTCTGTCTGTGCAAAAGAAATCTTGCTACTTTGCAGAGTGACTTGTCTGAGTAGAGTCGCCTTACTTGTTGCGACTGTGCCGATGTTCGAAGCTGGAGTGCAAAGTTGTTGCTTGAATGGTGCTTGCTGGAGCAGGCGGGAGTGCAAAGTTATACCATTTAAAAGGGCTGAAGAGTGCTCAGTGCAGCGGGTGGGCGGAGGTGCAACGTGACACTCTGGCCACCTATGGCCATAAAAAGAACACTGCTACAAGTGCGCATTGTGCCAGCAAGGGCCCTCGGACCTGAAACAGTGGACAGTTATCGCTTCTCGGCCTTTTGGCTAAGATCAAGTGTAGTATCTGTTCTTATCAGTTTAATATGTCCTCTATATGAGGACAACATATTAAATGGATTTTTAAGAATAGGAGTTGAAAAAGAAGCTTGCTCCGTTCACTCCAAGCCTCGACCCGGTACTGCAGTGCCGCTGGGAACGGTGCGCTCTCCTCTGCTCTTGTGAAAAAGCAAACAGCGGTGCAGGATGGAAGATTCAGGGAGCCCAAGATGAAACTTTCTTTTAATCTGCTGAGAAAAGAGAGTGAATGCGAAGTGGACTTTAACACGGCTCTGGGAGCGAGCCGAGTGCGGGCTAACCGGGAGAATTGCTTGAAAGAAACGCGACACCGAATGAGTGGTCAGAACAGAGCCTCAATACGGTGTTCCCGTGGTGTTTGTGGCTGCCTTGTCTTTTGCACAGAGTAAAAGACAAGGCAGCCATCGAATAGATTGTTTCTACTTGGTCAGCCGAGGAGCGGGGGGGGGGGGGGGGGGGGGGGGGGGCAAGCGTCTCAACCAAGCAAAGCTCACCAAGTAGGAACAATCGGGCCCTTTTCGATGGCTGCAACACCTGAAAGAGATATTGATGCGAGACCCGATCAAATGCTTTTTCAAAGTCTAAATTTAAGATGACAAGCCGGGTGTTTCTGTCTCTAGCGTAATCAATGATGTCTCGAATCAGTACGAGGCTGTCGGTGAGTTGTCTCCCTGAGATGGCACAAGCTTGGTCTGGGTGAATTACCTCCTCTAAAACAGAGGACATCCGTGTCGCTAAAACCTTGCTAAAAAGTTTACAGTCAAAGTTTAAAAGTGTGATGGGCCTCCAATTATTTAGGTCAGTCTTATCATTTTTTTTATAAAGTAGAGTCACTATTCCCACTCTAAAACTGTCAGGCAGTCGGTCGAGTTTTTCAAAATCTTTAAAAACATCTAAAATGTCTGATGATAAAAGGTCCCAATAGGTCAGATAGAATTCTGCAGGAAGCCCGTCTAAACCCGGAGCTCGACTTCTCTTAAAACCTGTTAGGCATTTTTTTAACTCTAAAGCAGTAAAATTCTGTGTCAAGTGTGCATTCTCTTTTACGGTTTTGTCAACGAATTTTAAGAGCTCTGCCGATGTTTCCAAGTGCACTGGTTGTCACACCGTAATGAAGTGCGGGCCCCGGTGCGGTCACAGAGTCAGGAGGACAAGAACTCTTAGTTCAAACAAAAGTTTATTAGTTAACAGAAAATCTCACACAGAGGAAAAACCTGGCCTGGTGAGCAGGGAAGTCGGCCTGCGGAACCGGAACAAAAAACCAAGGTAATCCAAGAACTGAAAATAATCCACAAAACATCAAGGGTCAGGATCCAGGTCGTGAACCAAACAGGCATAACAAATACATTAACACACGAGCAAAGAAAGGCGGAGAAGACCAGGTATTTAAACTAACGGGGCAATCAAGGGAAGATGGAACACAGGTGAGTTACGAACCAGGTGTGACAGTACCCCCCCTCCGACGATCGCCTTTAGGCGGCCCACCAGGCTTGTTAGGGTGGGTTCTGTAGAAGTCGGTGATGAGGGCATGGTCCAGAATAAACCGACGTGGAACCCAAGAACGCTCCTCCGGCCCATAACCCTCCCAGTCAACCAAATACTGGAAACCCCTGCCACGACGTCTGACATTCAGAATCCGATCAACTGAGAAAGCAGGATGGCCATCCACGACCAGGGGGGGAGGAGGATGTTCAGCTGGAGGACCAAGTGCACAAGAGGTGACTGGCTTTAAGAGGGACACATGAAACGTGGGGTGTACCTTAAGGGAGTCTGGGAGCTTAAGGCGCACAGCTGAGGGATTAATGATTCTGACCACTGGAAAAGGACCAATGAAACGAGGGGCCAGCTTACGGGAATCTACCTGCAAAGGCAGGTCCCTGGTGGATAACCACACCATCTGCCCAGGCTGATAATTAGGAGCGGGCGAACGCCAACGGTCCGCCAACAGTCGGTTCCGGGCAGCGGACCTAACTAACGCAGCCCGAGCCTCCAGCCACACTCTGCGAACTCGTCGCAAGTGTTCCTGAACAGAAGGGATGGACACATCATCCTCCTGGGAAGGGAACAAAGGGGGTTGAAAACCATACATTACCATGAATTGCGACATACCAGTAGCAGATGTGGAGAGACTGTTATGAGCGTACTCCACCCACGGTAGCTGAACACTCCAGGAGGATGGGTTACGTGCACACACACATCTTAAAGCGGCCTCCAGGTCCTGGTTGGCCCGTTCTGTCTGGCCGTTCGACTGAGGATGGTACCCAGACGATAGACTAACCCTCGCCCCCAATGCGCCACAGAACGCTCGCCAAACCTGGGAAGCAAACTGGGGTCCCCGATCAGAAACGATGTCCATGGGGATACCATGGAGACGAAAAACATGATGAACCAAGAGCTCAGCAGTCTCCAGAGCAGAAGGGAGCTTCGACAGTGGTACAAAATGCACAGCCTTAGAAAAACGATCGACAATAGTAAGGATGACAGAGTTACCTGCAGAAGGAGGCAGACCAGAGACAAAATCCACCGCGATGTGAGACCACGGCCTTGAGGGAATGGGGAGAGGGTTCAGCAAGCCAGCGGGCCGTTGGTGCGAGGCCTTCCCTCGGGCACAGACGGCGCAAGCTGCCACAAACTGATTGGTGTCACGGACCAGCGTGGGCCACCAGAACCGCTGTCGAATGAGCTCAAGTGTGCGTGCAGCCCCAGGATGGCAGGCCAATCTGGAGGAGTGCCCCCACTGTAGCACCTGAGACCTAACGTTCTCGGGAACGAACAAAGAGTTAGGTGGTCCGATCTCTGGACGGGGACAACGGGAAAGGGCCCTCTTAACCTGCTGCTCAACCTCCCAATGGACCGCTCCCACAAAACAGCTTGGAGGGAGCACAGGCTCAGAAGGATCAGTCAATGGTTGTCTCTCTGTCTGACGGGAAAGGGCATCAGGCTTTAAATTACGGGAACCAGGTCTATAAGAGAGTGTAAAATTAAATCTGCCTAAAAAAAGTGCCCATCTGGCCTGTCGAGAATTGAGACGTTTGGCTTGCTGAAGGTAGGCCAAGTTCTTATGGTCCGTCCAAACCACAAATGGAATTTCTGCTCCCTCCAGCCAGTGTCTCCACTCCTCTTATGCCAGAACGACTGCTAAAAGCTCCCGGTTACCCACGTCATAGTTGCGCTCAGCCGGAGACAGCCGGCGAGAAAAATACGCACACGGATGCAACTTCTGTTGTGAGACCTGCGAAAGCACGGCTCCCACACCACTGTCAGAGGCATCCACCTCCACTACGAACTGCTTAGAGGCATCAGGGTGGATGAGAACAGGCGCAGAGGAAAACAGCTCTTTAAGTCTTGAGAATGCCTGGGCAGCTTCAGAGGTCCAGGTAAAAGGGCTGGAGGTGGAGGTAAGTTGGGTGAGTGGTGCAGCCACCTTACTAAAATTCCTAATAAAGCGCCGGTAAAAATTAGCAAAACCAAGGAAACGCTGAAGTTGCTTGCGGTTCTCAGGTGCTGGCCACTCAACCACCGCCCTTACCTTGGCTGGATCAGAGCGAATCTGACCTCTTTCAATGAAAAAGCCCAAAAAAGAGACTGACTGGACATGAAACTCGCATTTCTCAGCCTTGACAAATAATCTGTTCTCAAGCAATCTTTGGAGAACTAATCTGACGTGCTTGCTATGTTCCTCCAGTGTGCTAGAAAAAACTAAAATGTCGTCCAGATAAACAAAAACAAAACGGTTGAGCATGTCACGGAGTACATCATTAACTAAGGTTTGAAAAACTGCCGGTGCATTAGTTAACCCAAAAGGCATGACCAAGTACTCAAAATGGCCAAGAGGTGTGTTTAACGCCGTTTTCCACTCATCCCCCTCACGAATACGGACAAGATGGTATGCATTCCGAAGATCTAGTTTGGAGAAGACAGTGGCTTGATGAAGGGAGTGAAAAGCTGAATCCAATAGTGGCAGGGGATATTTATTTTTGACAGTGATAGCGTTCAGACCACGATAGTCAATGCAGGGGCGCAAGGTCTTGTCTTTCTTAGACACAAAAAAAACCCAGCACCTACAGGGGAGGAAGAGGGGCGAATGATATCTGCTGCCAATGACTCCTGTATGTACCTCTCCATGGTCTCTCTCTCGGGACGGGAGAGGTTGTAAAGGCGGCTGGAGGGGAGAGGAGACCCAGGCAGTAAGTCTATGTGGCAGTCATAGGGACGGTGTGGTGGGAGAGAGAGAGCTTGATGTTTGCTAAATACCTCAGCCAAGTTATGATAACAAGGAGGAACCCCAGAAAGATCAGGAGAGACGGAAGGAACTATGGCAGGAGGACTCAAGGCTGGAACAGCAGATCTAAGACAATTATTGTGGCATGCTACACTCCAGCTAATGATTGTGCTCTGTGTCCAGTCAATGTTGGGATTGTGCAGCCTAAGCCAGGGGAGACCTAAAACCACAGGAGTATGAGGAGCAGGCATAACAAAAAAACTGATAAGCTCATGGTGGTTACCAGAGATAAGTAAAGATAAAGGAACAGTCTGGTGAGTAATTACCAACAACAACCTACCGTCTAGAGCATTTACCTTACGAGGTGCTGTAAGTGACACAACAGGAATATTATGTAGTTTAACAAAATCTGCGGAAATAAAATTCTCATCTGCCCCAGAATCCACAAACGGATTCATAGCCACCTCCTTAGAGTCACAAAACAAAACGGCAGACAACTGAGTACGTGTGGAAGGCAAACAACTTGAATCTTGGCTCACCTGGGTCCCCCCCTCCTCAGGTGAGCCTAGGCTTTTGGCAGATTGGGGCAGTTCTCTCGAACGTGGCCGCAATAAAAACAAAGCCTCGCCTGAAGTCTCCGTTGACGCTCCGTCGGAGTCAATCTGGCCCGTCCAAGCTGCATGGGTTCAGGAGGGGGCAGGACAACAGGAGTGTGAGCACCTGCTGGAGTGGACACCTCCACCTGTTGGCCAGAGGCAGGGCCAAACAACGGGGTACAGGCGGAAGCGATGCAGCTCCGGTCACGCTCCCGGCGTCTCTCTCGCACGCGGTTGTCCAACCGCCTCGCAAGGTCTATTAAATCGGCCAAGGATTCTGACTCATCCCGAGCCGCCAGCTCATCCCTCAAATTGTCATTCAGGGAGCGAAGAAATATTCCCATCAACGCAGCCTTATCCCAGCCGCTCTCCGTCGCCAGTGTGGAGAACTCAATCGCGTGGTCGGCTACTGACCTGGAGCCTTGGCACAGTGAAAGCAGTCGGTTGCCCGCCTCTTTACCACGAACAGGATGGTCGAAGACCCCTCTCATCTCCGCCACGAACCGCCGGTAGGAGGAGCAGAGCTGGGGGTTGCCTTCCCACGTAGCCAGCGCCCACTGTGCAGCCCGTCCGGAGAGGAGGCTGGTGATATACGCCACCTTGGCGCGGTCCTCCCGGTACATCCGAGGCTGCAACTCAAACACCAGAGCGCACTGGAGGAGGAAACGTCCACAGGCTCCCACGTCCCCGCCATAACGCTCCGGCGTCGGGAGATGGGGCTCGGGAAGAGGGGGCGTTGATGGCAGAACCGCGACAGGTGGCGGATAAGCAGCACACAGTTCCAGTCTCTGAGAGAGGGAGGCGACGCTAGAAGTCAAGGACCCCAACGCCTCCATAATGTCCTTGAGGTCCTGGGCATGCTGTCCCAATAAAGAGCCCTGGGCGGTCAGCGCCTGGTGAACCGACGGGGTCCATTTGGCTCGTGTGTTCTGTCACACCGTAATGAAGTGCGGGCCCCGGTGCGGTCACAGAGTCAGGAGGACAAGAACTCTTAGTTCAAACAAAAGTTTATTAGTTAACAGAAAATCTCACACAGAGGAAAAACCTGGCCTGGTGAGCAGGGAAGTCGGCCTGCGGAACCGGAACAAAAAACCAAGGTAATCCAAGAACTGAAAATAATCCACAAAACATCAAGGGTCAGGATCCAGGTCGTGAACCAAACAGGCATAACAAATACATTAACACACGAGCAAAGAAAGGCGGAGAAGACCAGGTATTTAAACTAACGGGGCAATCAAGGGAAGATGGAACACAGGTGAGTTACGAACCAGGTGTGACACTGGTTTCTCTTTGTACATGTTACTATAAAAGGTATGTACAGTTTCAATCATCTCTTGTGTGGATTTTGTTAAAAACCCATCTTCTCTTTTTAGATTTTGAATACACTCCTTTTTATTTATAACTTTCTTTCTTTTTCACCTTCCTCAATTTCCTGCTCCCTGCTTCTTACAAAAATTCCTTTACTCTTTATTTCTGCTAAAACTGACATTTCCTTTTTGACATCTTTGATTTCTTCTTTAAAGTCTATGCCACACTGATTTAGTTTAAAGTAGCGCTGTAAGCGTTTATGTAGTCCCATCATACATCTATTCTCTTTCCTTTTTTTACGTTTACCTTGCTTCACCATTTCCCACCATTGTGCATGTGTTTCGTAGAGGTCTTGAAGGGTCTGCCACTCTTTATAACATTCCCTGTACTGACTGACTATGATTTCATCCTCCAACAGGGAACAGTTGACTTTCCACAGACCACTTCCTACCGTCACACCAGAAGGGGGTGAAAGGGTGCAGGAGAGCATAAGGTGGTCTGAAAAGAAAACAGGGGTTAATCTAACATCAGTGGGTGGTGTGAGTGAGGATAGCTGTATAAGGTGATATCCTGTATAACCGACTTGTTCATTTCTGTGCTTGCACAGCAGCCTGATAAGGAAATATCTCTGAGAACAACATGTTGTAAAACTAGGACCGCACCCACAACGGTCTTCTGAAAGTAACGCCTTATACCAGTACACACACGCACACACATAGAGGAAGAGATAAGATATTGACGCACACACATCTCATAAGGCGGAGACTGAACTCAAGTCTATATAACATCACACCCCTAGACAAAGACAGAGCTTTTCCGTACTTTGTGCTGTTCGCATGTGGTGTACTGAACTGCTCTCCGCACTTTGCAAACTGCGCAAATAAAACTGTGTTGTTTCTTATATCGTCTCCTCTGTCTTCCTCCTTCACTGCATCAACGGACTCGGAAAGAGGTACAAGTTGACCTCAACAATTTTGGGGGCTCGTCCGGGATGTGGTGAGGAGAGGACGGAGTTCATTCGGATAAAAGATTCCTTCACGGTGACAGAGACGGGACACGAGCCGGCACGTTAACACAGAGGTAAGCAGAACCTGTTTTATCAAACTCTGCACATTGAATATTTTAAAACAACGTGTCCTGTCCTGAAACTGGTGGTTGAATCAGCAAAAGACGATAAGAATTAATGTTGATAACTGCGTGAAATTATAAGAGAAAAGTGAATATAAAAGAGGATAAAACAGACTGTCTTTGGTCGTGGCGGACCCCACCGGTTGCCTGACGAGGAACCGGAAGCCTGAGAGGCTGCTGGGTTAGAGTCCCGGGGAGGTGAAGACACCCCGAATTCTACTGGGTTTGAGTCCCTGGGGTTAGAGTCCCCTAAAGTAGTATACTCTACGGAGTTGGGTTAGAGTCCCTTGAGGTTATACTCCTCATAAATTCTTAAGTCTGTTTGGGGCTAGAGTCCCCTATACTAGAGTACAGGAACAGGGTTCCTGAGGTATTTTTTCTATAAGTGCATTTTGAAAGAGTGTGTGAAGATTTTAACGTGTTTTGTGTGTTTTGTATTTGTTTGAGAGAAATAAGGAGAAGCGGGCTGTGGGAAAAATACAATTCTGAGGTGTCTAAAGGTGAATGGGTACATAAAACGGTGTCTTGACAAACTCGACAATCAGACAGAGGAAACCTAACGGTGATAACGTAATCTGTCTGAGCCATCGAAACCTAGCGGTGCTAACATAAGTGGCTTGGTTTGTCAAAAGGGTCAGTTGCTCGGGTGTTATGCCACACTAACTGACTGGCCGTTAATAAATCATCACCTTACAAGGCTTGTTGCTCGGACGTACGTCATACAAACCGGCTGGCCTCAGAATTTAGAAAAAGAGAAGTAAAATGGAGGGAGAGTTTGACAGGGAAATAGATGATGGGGGATGGGGCCCAGGTATGGGTGCCTGGAGGCCCCTCGAGCTGCAGTTAGAGAATACGTTAAAAGCAGCAGGGGCAGTGTTACCTAAAAAGGGTAGGGACAGGAAATTAGCCGACATGAAGGGACAAGTGGAACAATTGGTGAGATATAAGGGCAAGAAAATGTCAGACCCCGGTCCGTTAGGGGCCTGGTTGTGGGAAAAGGAGAAAGAATGTAAGGTGAGGAAAGAAGAGCTGGCAGAGCAGGGACAAAAGGCAGGTGTGCTGCAACGTTCGAAATTAAAAAAGGAGGCGAAAGAGCAGGAGGAGCGACGACGGGGCTGGTCTGAGCTGGCGGTCTTCTGGCAAAGTGTGAGACATCTCCATGAGAACGCAGGAAAACCAGGAGGCAAACAAATGGTAACTGCACCTGACACTCCTACATGCCCACCTCCATATGCACCGCCTGCTGCACCGACACCAGGGTTATATCCCACACTATATGTGACTAGTGGTACACTTCAGGTTGGATCCTCAGAAGAGACACTTGTAAGTGACAGTGTGACTGAAGCAGGTGCAGCCACTCCTACAGCATCAAGCTCTGAGACTTCAGTAAGGACAGGGACGACGTCCAAATCCTCTTATAACCCCTTCACAGGTGATAACCTTTCGGCGCCCCCAGACCCATTCTCGCAGAGACGGGCAAGGGAACAGGCTCCACAGCCCACGGTAAAACGAGAAGTCACACCACAGCCACGGAGGCAGGTCATGAGGGGAAGTGAGATTTCAGATTGTGAGGAGGAAGCAGAAGCAGCAGGGACAGCTTCTTTTCAAGGAAAGGGACAGTGGGAAGGTGAAAGACAAGAAGTACCAGTAAGTTTTAGCTTGGCAGGATCATGGAGGGAAGAGGAGGAAGATTCAGCCGTCAGGAAAGAGAGAGAGCTAGATGAGTTATGTCGGAGAGAGATAGAAGAGCTCTGTCAAAAAAGGGACGGACTGGTGAGAAGTGTAGAGAAAGGAATGAAGGTGGCAGAGGAACTGACAGATACGATAGGCAGAAGAGTTAGCCAGCGCCGACGTGGTGGGACAATCCTTCCGGTCACAATGTACCCACTAACAGCAGTACCAGGACAAGGTGACCGGTACCGACCATTTACTATAGGGGACATACAGGCCATAGTGGAGAAATTACCACCTGTAGCCGAGGGTGGAAATTTGTGGCTCAGCAAATTGGATTCTCTGACGGCAGGACAGAAATTGGCATTGGGGGACTTTAGAGCTATTGCAGGACGATGCATGACGGGTGGGGACATGAGAGAAATTGAGACTATCGCTCATACAGACAGGGTGACAGATGACACCCCTTTCACGCATCATAGCACTGAAATAGGGAAAGCTATGAGAGAAAAATATCCACTACCTAACGCCACCGTAATGCCAAAGATGAGAGGGGACCCCAAACAAAATCCCAGGGAGTATGTGGATCAGAGCAAGGATTTATGGTTGAAACACACAGGATGCCACCCAGGGAGAGCTGGAGCTCAGAGGGAGTGGTTTAGACAGGCTATACTGGATGGAGTGCCGGAGAATGTCAAAATAGCCATGGTTAATAACCCGGACATGCTCGGTAGTGAATCCCATGTCTGGGAGAAACACTTAATACACCACCTCACCCGTGCTCAAGATAATACGCAGAAGGAACAGGATGACTTAAAAGAATTGCAGGTTCAGCTGTTAAAATTACAGTTAACGGAAGCTAGACAGAAATGTAATGATAAAAATAAAAAACAAAAAGGGGAAGCTGCGAAGGTCATGTTAGCTGCCGAGCCACCACAGGTTCCTGATTTATTTCCGGTCCCACCATGGGTACCGCAGCCCCCATCAGGCGGGAGAAGACATGGGGGAGGACCAATGCGGGGTGGAGGCTTTGGGCGAGAGGTCGGGGACTAAGGGGCGGTACAGGAAGAGGACAGTCAGGGGAGACTCGTTGTTGTTATCTCTGTGGAGACCCTAATCATTGGATAAGAAGCTGCCCACATAATCCAAGAGCACAGAAAGGTGTGGATAGTGGTCCTCCTGGGAGAGGCAGGGGTCGCGGCTCCGGACCTCCTGTTACTGCACCTATGTATCCTCAGCAGCCTTGGGGAGCAGCTGCTGCTGGTCAGTTCCCATTGTGGGACAATGGGGAGAACCCTGACCAGTCCGGTCAGTATTGACACACCCCACAGAGACTCTCAGACAGCATCACTACGGCAGAACCGATGCTGTCAGTTCAGATTGAGAAAAAAGATCTGCCTTTCTTGGTTGACACTGGAGCCACATGTTCCACATTGAAAGTTGTACCATCTGGTTCCCTGTCATCGCATACCATCACGCTTATGGGCTTCTCTGGGGAGAAAAAGACACTGCCGTTCACTAAGCCGCTACTCACCCAGGTGGGAAAACAGACTGTGACACATCCATTTGTACATTCACCTTCTGTACCGATGAACTTGCTGGGAAGAGATCTCCTGATAAAACTGGGGGCCACGATACTCTGCAGCGCCGATGGCCTGGTTGTTGTCATGCCTGATGGATCTCATTTGCCGTGCTCTGGACCGATGGAGAACATCACTGGTCAATATCTTGTGCAGCCAGTGAATGAACAATACGCGGACATATACTGGGGTCTATTACAGCCGGAAACATCTGAGCGGCGTGGTATCCTCTCGGCTTACCTCCAGTGGAAACCCTGGATTTCCCAACTCGAACCCTATGTCTCACCTCCCGATTCCCCCCATGTTACTCTATTTTATGATGGGTTACAGACAGATTGGTATCAGGAAAATTCAGTGGTTTACCTGTATTGACTTGGCTAATGCATTCTTTTGTCTTCCCTTGGCGGAAGACTGCAGGCACATTTTCTCGTTTTCGTATCAGCACAAGCAGCTACAGTACACCAGGCTGCCCCAAGGGTTCGCTTTGTCCCCAGGGATTTTTAACCAGGTTCTAAAAGATATCCTGAGTGATTGCCCACTACCAGAGCAGGTGACTCTCGTTCAGTATGTAGATGATTTGTTGTTGGCAGCGCCCACTGCGGCTCTGTGTTTGGAAGCAACTAAAAATGTCCTTTTACATCTTGCAAGAACAGGGTTCAAGGTCAGCAAAGCCAAACTTCAGGTTGCACGGCGGCAGGTAGCGTTTTTGGGCAGGCAAATTTCCCAAAAAGGAGCAGGGCTCTCCCCTCAGCACAGGTCTACTATTCTCCATCACTCTAAGCCAGTGAAGGTAAAGGACATGTTGTCTTTCTTAGGGTTGACGGGCTATAGTAGGACTTACATAGCCAATTACACCGGCTTAACTAGACCTCTGCGGGCCCTAGTGAAAGAACAAGGCATGCGCAACCTGTCAGCGACCCTGAATTGGACTCAGGAGGCGGAGGAAGCCTTTATTGCACTAAAACAGGCCCTCTCCACAGCAGCAGACCTAGCTATACCCGATTATAGCTTACCATTCTACTTGGATGTCTCTGGAACAGAACTTTGCACTAATGGCGTCCTGTTCCAGAGAAAAGGGGGTGAGAGAGTAGTACTAATGTATATCAGTGTGATGCTAGACAATATGGAAAAGCACCATCCTATGTGTACACAACAGGCAGCAGGGATAGCGAAGCTCATTCAAAAAACTGCACACATTGTCATGGGACATCAACTGCACATTCTGACCACACATAGCGTTGTGGCCTATGTGAACTCACAGACTTTTACGCTGACTGCTCTGAGACAAAGACGACTGAGCAAAATTCTCGAGGCACCAAACCTGACTTTCACTCATGAAGGCATAAACATGGCAGATCAGCTAGGAACAGGTGAGCCACATGAGTGTACGGACAGAGTGCAGAAAGAGGAGAAAGTACGACTGGACCTACAAACAGAGCCGATACCAGGGGCCAGAGAACTGTACACAGACGGCTGTTGCTTCAGGGATGAACGAGAAGGACTGAAAGCAGCATATGCAGTTGTAGAAGACGTGCAAGGGGAACTGATCACACGACAAACAGAGAGACTGGAAGGACAGCAGTCAGCACAAAGAGCAGAAGTACTGGCAGTAATAGCAGCACTGAGGCTAGGGGAAGGGCAGGAAGTAAACATTTACACAGATTCAGCCTATGCGGCAGGAGCAGTACATGTGGGGGTAGCTCAAATGATGAGAAATCTAGAGCACTGGTGGCATCCATACCTAAAGGACATGGCCAAACATTTTGTGGGGTCATGCGAGGAGTGTCTAAAGTACAATGTCAGACCAACAGTGAAACCACACCCTGGACGTTATCCATTGGAGGTAAAGCCAGGGAAAGAAATCATCATTGATTACACAGACATGATCACACCGGTGAAAGGGTATAGGTATATTCTGATGTGTGTGGACGCATATTCAGGATGGCCTGAAGCATGGCCTACCAAGAAAGAGGATGGTAAGTCGGTAATAAAATTTCTGATCAACCATTATATCCCCAGGTATGGATTTCCAGAAAGGATCAGGTCAGACAACGGCACTCACTTAAAAAACCAAGAGTTGCAACAGGTTGAGGCCATGCTAGGGCTAAAACACAAGTTTGGTACTGTCTACCATCCACAATCACAGGGTAAGGTTGAGAGAATGAATCAGACAGTGAAGAGCAAATTGGCTAAAATCTGTGCACAGACCAAAATGAATTGGCTAGATGCGTTGCCCTTAGCCTTAATGTCCATCAGGAGCTCTGTTAATCAGTCCACAAGGTTTACACCACATGAGCTCCAGACAGGGAGAGCTTTTCCTGGACCTCAATCTAAGTTGCCAGGAACAGGACATATTGAACAACACCTAACCCACAAAATGTATTTCCATGAACTCCAAAGTCTCGTTGCAGAATTTTCAAAGCAGGTGGCGAGTAGCAGAGGAGAGGGCCAACCAGCGCCGGCTCCAGAGGCTGAGTGGGTATTGCTGAGGGTCATCAAACGAAAGTGGTCGGAGCCAAGGTGGACAGGGCCCTATCAGGTGACCGAGAGGACCTCCCACGCAGTCCGAGTCAAAGGGAAAGGTGATACGTGGTTCCATTGGAGCCAGTGTGCGGCAGCCGAGGAACCTCAACGCTCCCTAGCAGCGACTCACCAGGCGCTGAAAGATTTGTACACTGTACCGGCTGGTACAGAGGAAAAGACCACCAACCAACAAGGGGCAGAATAATCCCCTGGTGGCATTTTGCAGGCAGAAGTAGTACACTTCTGCCTCCTTGCAACGACATCATTTACGAGCAGGAAGGGTGTTAGACCCGGGCTCCAACTCAACCCTCATCGGGAGAAAGTGAAATCTCCTCCGAAGAACGACTCCAGATGACGGCATCTCAGTTGAATTGTGTTATTTTTGGATTTGTTATAATCATAATCGTGTTTGCTGGGGCTTTGCTTAAACTTGCTCTTACAGGTCATACCAAATTATAATCATTGCAGTATCACCCTTATGTTATCTTTTAATAATGTGTGCTATTTGCTAAGGAGTTGGGTAATGTTGACAAACTATAAGGTTTAAAGCTCCTCTAGGGGTAACCCCGCCTAGAGCACCCTGATAGATAAGGTCTGAATTACCAAGAAAGTTTTGCTTGCTATTTTTATCATACTTGAGACACAGTGAAACATATTAGAATGTTATTGTTTGGGAGTTGGAAAATTCTCACATGTTGTGCAGCCATCACGTGCGTGATTGTCCCCCTGATCTTCTGGTTATGTGAACCCAGTCCTGCACACAAACGACCCAAACGACAAACTCAAAAACAAGATTTTTGTTTGAACCAATATGGCGGCTTGGAGTTGAATTACACAGTAGGCTCCACCACAGCGTTTCCATTCGATTTGTGCGACGTTATTAAATGCGGAGGCAATGCGGAGGCTTGGAGAGGATATGATGTATATCTCTGTGCGGACTCCTTTGTAAGTGAGGATTGCGCAAAGAGCCGAACGCCAGGTGGCTCCACGTGGTGGAAGCGTCTGTGCCACTCGTGGGGTCAGGCGGTGGGTTATACAGGGCCATGGACGCCCACTTATACGTATGGGAATGCAACCAAAGCTGCGAAAGTCGCCTTAGCCAGAGAAGGATGGGTTAATGATAAGCAAGGTCTGAACCCTCCCGATCCTGATATAGATGAAGACGATATCATCAGAATGTCAGAGATTGTGTGATCACCTTGTAGTGATCAAAAGGGGGCGTGAGGTTTTTCAATTTATTTTTAGTCATGTATTGTTACTCAACTATTTGTGTGATCTCTTAATAGAGATCAAAAGGGGGTATTGTGAGTGAGGATAGCTGTATAAGGTGATATCCTGTATAACCGACTTGTTCATTTCTGTGCTTGCACAGCAGCCTGATAAGGAAATATCTCTGAGAACAACATGTTGTAAAACTAGGACCGCACCCACAACGGTCTTCTGAAAGTAACGCCTTATACCAGTACACACACGCACACACATAGAGGAAGAGATAAGATATTGACGCACACACATCTCATAAGGCGGAGACTGAACTCAAGTCTATATAACATCACACCCCTAGACAAAGACAGAGCTTTTCCGTACTTTGTGCTGTTCGCATGTGGTGTACTGAACTGCTCTCCTCACTTTGCAAACTGCGCAAATAAAACTGTGTTGTTTCTTATATCGTCTCCTCTGTCTTCCTCCTTCACTGCATCAACGGACTCGGAAAGAGGTACAGGTTGACCTCAACAGTGGGCAATCTCTAGTAAAGAAATAATCAATGCGAGAGGCTCTGGTGCCATCATGACTAAACCAGTTGAAGCCCTCCTCTCTGGGATGCATGGTTTTAAAACAGTCAGTAAGCTTAAAATCCCTGCATATGCCCTGAAGTAAAATCGAAGTATTATCCACTTTAAAATCTACCCCTGCTCTTTTTCTATCTTTCCTGCTCAAGATACCGTTAAAATCCCCTCCTACAACTAAAGGTACTTGCCCTAGCATGTAAAGCTGTATAGCTTCTAAAAGGTCATACCTTTCATTTTTTCCATTGAAACCATAAATATTTAAGAGGTTAAAGTCTTGCCCCATAAAATTCAAGTGTGCTAAAAGTGCCCGTCCGTCTCTCACCACTGTGCTACCTTTCACCAGAACATGCGGATTTTTAATTAGAATGGCCACACCATCATTTTTATTTTGATTTGAGCCACTCCATATCGATAAATGGGGCCACATTTCCTCCCATTGTCTATGGTTTTTTAAAAAAGGTAGTCCACATTCTTGTATTAAAAACACATCTGATTTTATGGAGTCTAAGAAGGATAAAATACTCTGGGCTCTTGTCTTTGATTTCACACTTCTCACATTTAGTGTTGAGAAGGTGAGAACCATTAAAAGCATAAAGGAAAGTAGGTATGTCATTTTCGTTTTTCTAAGTTATCAAAACAAATTACACACAGGTTATTTCTTGGGAAACTAGCTCTTCCTTCATTTCTTTAGGTGAAAAGTGAGTAGGGTGATCTATATTTCCTTTTCGGACTTTTGGCCTCTGACGCAATGTTGCATTTAACTTTGAGTCCCTGGGGGTCGATTGCAGGGCTGAAGTTAAAAAGGAGACCTCATTTGGTGAGTCGGAGGGGAAGACTCTAGGTTCTTCCACTGAAGAACTGTCTGAAAGGGACCTAACCCTTCCCCTCTTCTCTGATACCACTGGGGAATCAGAGGCTCAGATGCCGTCCTCTTCGGCTGTTGACCTTCGGGGAGGTGAGTATCTTCACTAGACTCACCTGTCTGCTCTTCCTCCTCATTTAGCGTAGCTCCACCCTCTGCCTGTGAATTCTCACAGACTTCAACACTGAGTGGTGAGGCCTCTACAGGCCCCTCTCCTTTTTGCTCCTCACTTCCAATCCAAGCTTTTGGCGGGAAGTTTGAATTTATTGGGTCAACCTCTTCACTTTGTTCACCAACTGCCACCTTTGGTCCTTCTCTTTGTTGGCTTGACTGTGGCTTTACCGTCTTTAATTTGTTGGCAAAAGATTTAGGGCAATCTCTGAAGAGGTGATTTAATTCTCCACAGATTACATTTCCTGCCATTTGGACACTCTCCAAAAGTTTGCCCAATTTCTCTGCTCTTCCCACATAACACCTTGGTACAAGCCTCAACCAGGTGCCCATGCTCACCACACTTGCGGCAGAACTTGGGCTGCCCCTGGTAGTGGATGTAACCTCGGTTTTCAAGGTGGCCAGAGTGTCGCCCACCCGCTGCACTGAGCACTCTTCAGCCCTTTTAAATGGTATAACTTTGCACTCCCGCACGCTCCAGCAAGCACCATTCAAGCAACAACTTTGCACTCCAGCTTCGAACATCGGCACAGTCGCAACAAGTAAGGCGACTCTACTCAGAGAAGTGACTCTGCACAGTAAGAAGATTTCTTTTGCACAGACAGAAAGGGCTTCACCCGCAAAGGTAAAGCCTGCCAAAAATAGAAACAACTCATTAGTGCTGCTCTCCACAGAAATCTTTAGTAAAAGGCGAAAGACTTGTACGTTATGAAGAGAAACCAGAGTACAATTATCCGTCACTGCGGGAGCAGGGCATCAGGCTAGTTGGCATAGCCACCTTCCCCATTGTGAGCTTTGCTTGGTTGAGACGCTTGCCCCCCCCCCCCTTTACTCTGTGCAAAAGACAAGGCAGCAACAAAAACACCACGAGAATCCCGTATTGAGGCTTTGTTCTGATCGCTCATTTGGTGTCGCGTTTCTTTCAAGCAATTCTCCCGGTTAGCCCACACTCGGCTCGCTCCCATAGCCGTGTTAAAGTCTACTTCGCATTCACTCTCTTTTCTCAGCAGACTCTTGGGATTTTATCTATAAAATGAATTCCTTCACTCAAACTATGTGAAAACTGCTTTGTCCTTAATATTTACCATGTCTAGAAAGATTTAAACAAAAAAAACAACGTTGTGCTTTGCAGTAAAAGAAAGAGCCAATCTAAAGTTTCAGGAATCCGAGAATAAGCTTACTTTCATGAGTTCTTCACGATTTCGGATTTTGCTATAAAATGAATTCCTTCACTCAAACTAAATTAAAACTGCTAAACCGCTAATCTGTTATATGTAAGGCAGATGTCAAATTCACCGAAATAGGATCAAAGGGTATTCGGCCAATCGAGCTGTAGCAGCTTCGGTAAAAGAGTATAAGTTGAAGAGTTTGTGAATAAAGGTGTGCGCACACATAGTGTGCTGTACGAAAATAGGCAGGGAGCAATGCCGGCTGGGGTATATGTTCTTGTATGTTGTCTGACTGTTTGATTTGAATGTGTTGTGTAAGTGTCCTGTTGAATGTTACATGTTTGGGCTTTGACACGCTTCACTGTGGTTTTTAACTGTGTGGTGTGTCCTGAAATGTTATATGTTTGGGCTGTGTGACATGCTTAATGCTTGTCAGTAGCTACCCACTTATTCATATATAGCAACTGACAACATAAGAAGTCCGGACATACTTTGATAGTAGTTGTAGAAGTATCCTTATTGATAATAGATCATTAATTCATAGTGATAGAACAGTAGATGAACAGGTGCTTGCACATGTCTCACGAAAATAAAATGGGTGTATGATTGCTGACGGCAGAGCAATACTGCCAAACTTATGAGTTCTTGTGGCAAACTTGATTCAGTGTCTTGACGTGTATACGCTGTTTCGCTGACTTGATTGTCACAAGAAACAAAGTGTGTTTGATAAGATCCGACCATTTTATTACGGGAGGATCAGTATGTATGGATTCTGATGTGACTGATAAACCCATTCGTATCTTAAGCATAATCTAATACGTGAGACAACGCCCTGGCACACGATAAAAAAAAAAAAAAGAGAGAGAGCGGTTTTTTGTCCCCACAGTCCATAATGTAGAAAAGAGAGAAAAAAGCCTTTCTGATTTGGTGTGTGTGCTCATAGTGCAGAGTGTAGAGAAAAGAAAGCCGATTTGGTGTCACGGGTGTTGTGACTTACACACACACATTTCTAAATTGAGAAAGGAAATTATTTTAGAGGAAGCACTAGAGTTTAGATCCCACATTTGTTGATAGGCATTCATTTATTTCTTCACTTCTGATGAAGTTTCAACAATAAACAACAAACTTTGTATTATGAGAAAGAACCATACTCATTCTTCAGGAATCCGAAAATAAGCTCTATTTTGTGAGTTATGCACGAATTCAGATTCTCCTATAAAACGAATTCATTAACTCAAACCAAGTTAAGACTGCTTTGTCCTTCATATTTATTCATGTCTAATCAAGTTTCAACGATAAACAACGTTGTACTTTGTAGAATGAGAAAGAATTTCTTCAGCAATAAGCATCTCTCGACATATGACGAAATACAGATTTTGCTATAAAATTAATTCCTTCTATCAGCCTGACTTAAAACTGTTTGTCCTCCTTATTTATACACTTCAAATCAAGTTTCAACAATTAAAAAAAATTTGTAGTTTGAGAAAGACCAACTTAATCTTCAGCAATCAGTATAAAAAGAGGTGCAAATGCCAACCATACATACCTAAAAGGTGGAGCGGAAGTATTCAGCTGCAAGTAGGTGTGAATGTTCGACCATAATTTGTAAAAAGCGGGTAAGAAAAGGTTCGAATGCCCGACTATATATTAACAAAAGCGGGAGGAGAGGTCTTCGGATGAGAGTGGGTGAGAATTTCCAACCATAATCTATAAAATACGGTGAAAAAAAATATGTGAATGCCTCATAGAACACTAAAAGCGGAATTGTTCGGCTGCAAGAAGGTGTGAATGTCCGACTATATTTGGTGAAAAGCAGGTGAAGCAAGGTCTGAATGCCCAACCTTACATCATCAAAAGCGAGATCAGAGGTGTTTGGCTGCAAGAAGGCCATAGTTTGCCAAAAGCGGGTAAGGTGCGAATGTCCGACTAAATATCAACAAAATTTGGTGCAGAGGTCTTCGGATGCAAGTGGGTGTGAATATCCAACCATACAAGTATGGTGGAGAGGAAGCTGTGAATAGCCGACCATAGTTTGGAAAAAGCGGGTAAGAAAAGGTTTGAATACCCGAACATACACCATCAAAAGAGGGAGCGGAGGTGTTCCGCTGTACGAAGGTGTGAATGTCCGACCATACTTGGTAAAAAGCGGGTAAGAAAAGGTTAAAATACCCGACTGTACACAATCAATAGCGGGAGCGGATGTGTTCGGCTACAAGAAGGTGTGAACGTCCGACCAAAGTTTGTAAAAAGCAGTTAAGAAAAGGTTTGAATATCCAACCGAACATAATCAAAAGCGGGAGCAGAGCTGTTCGACTGCAAGTAGGTGTGAATGTCAGATCATAATTGCTGAAAAATGTGATAGAAAAGACTAGAATGCCGGACAATACATCATCAAAAGCGGGAGAGGTGGTTTTCGGCTGCAAGTAGGTGTGAATGTCCAGCCATAATTACTCACAAACGGGGGAAGAAAAGGTAGTATTTCCAGACCACACATGATCAAAACAGGGAATGGAGGTGGTTCAGCTGCAAGGTGTGAATGTCTGACTAAAGTTTGTAAAAACCGTGTAAGACAAGGGGCGAATGCCCGACAATGTATGATCAAAAGAGGGAGCGGAGGTTTTCGGCTGCAAGGTCTGAATATCCAACCATAATTTGTAAAAATCGGGGAAGAAAAGGCTCGAAAGCCCGACTATACACAGTCAAAAGCGGGAACAGAGGTGTTCAGCTGCAAGAAGGTCTGAATGTCCGACCAATAATTACTGAAAAATGGGTAAGAAAAGGTGCGAATGCTAAATCATACATCATCAAAAGCAGGAGCGGATGTTTTCGGCTGCAAGAAGGTCTGAATGTCCACCCATAATTACTGAAAAATGGGTAAGAAAAGGTGCGAAAGCCCAACCGCACATGATCATAAGTGGATGAGAAGGTGTTCGACTGCAAGTAGGTGTGAATGTAAGATCATAATTTGTAAAAAGTGGGTAAGAAAAGGTAAGAATGCCCAACCATAAATTATCAAAAGCGGCAGCAGAGTTTCGGCTGGTATTTATCAATGTCTAGATAGATTTCAACAAAAAACAACGTTGTACTTTGCAGTAAAAGAAAGTGCAAATCAAAAGTTTTAGGAATCCGAGAATAAGCTTACTTTCATGAGTTCTGCACGATTTCGGATTTTATGTATAAAATGAATTCCTTCACTCAAACTAAGTTAACACTGCTTTGTCCTTCAATTGTACCCATTTCTACATATATTTCAAGCATAAACTTCCTCATATTACCCTGAATGAGAAAGAGCCATACTTGTGATTAAGCCATACCTCCCTTTTGAGGAGTTCTGCATGATTTGGGATTTTATCTATAAAATTAATTCCTTCACTCAAACTATGTTAAAACGGCTTTTACCTTCATATTGATCAATGTCTCGATAGATTTAAACAAAAAAACAACGTTGTACTTTGCAATAAAAGAAAGAGCAAATCAAAAGTTTTAGGAATCCGAGAATAAGCTTATTTTCATGAGTTCTGCACGATTTCGGATTTTATGTATAAAATGAATTCATTCACTCAAACCAAGTTAAAACTGCTTTTTCCTTCATATTTATCAATGTCTAGATCGACTTAAACAAAGAACAACATTGTATTTTGCAGTAGAAGAAAGAGCAAAACTGAAGGATCAGGAATCCGAGAATAAGCTTCTTTTCATACGTTCTGCATGATTTGGGATTTTATGTATAAAATGAATTCCTTCACTCAAACTAAGTTAACACTGCTTTGTCCTTCATATGTACCCATTTCTACATATATTTCAAGCATAAACTTCCTCATACTACCCTGAATGAGAAAGAGCCACACTTGTGATTAAGCCATACGCCCCTTTTGAGGAGTTCTGCATGATTTGGGATTTTATCTATAAAATCAATTCCTTCACTCAAACTATGTTAAAACGGCTTTTACCTTCATATTTATCAATGTCTCAATAGATTTAAACAAAAAAACAACGTTGTACTTTGCAGTAAAAGAAAGAGCCAATCAAAAGTTTTAGGAATCCGAGAATAAGCTTATTTTCATGAGTTCTGCACGATTTCGGATTTTATGTATAGAATGAATTCATTCACTCAAACCAAGTTAAAACTGCTTTTTCATTCATATTTATCAATGTCTAGATCGACTTCAACAAAGAACAACATTGTATTTTGCAGTAGAAGAAAGAGCAAAACTGAAGGATCAGGAATCCGAGAATAAGCTTATTTTCTTATGGGCAAGTGGGAACTGCTTTGTCCTTCATATTTATCAATGTGTAGATGGATTTCAACTTCTTCTACTGCAAAGTCTTGTTTTTCTTTGTTGAAGTCGATCTAGACATTGATGAATATGAAAGGACAAAGCAGTTTTAACTTGGTTTGAGCAAAGCAATTAATTTTATAGCAAAATCCGAAATCGTGCAGAACTCATGAAAGCAGGCTTATACTCGGATTCCTGAAACTTTAGATTTGCTCTTTCTTTTACTGCAAAGTACAACGTTGTTTTTTTGTTTAAATCTTTCTAGACATGGTAAATATGAAGGACAAATCAGTTTTAACATAGTTTGAGTGAAGTAATGCATTTTATAAGCAAAATCCCAAATCATGCAGAACTCACGAAAAGCTTTTTCTCGCTTTTCACTGCTTTTTACAAACTTTGGTCGGACGTTCACACCTTCTTGCATCCGAACACCTCCGCTTCCGCTTTTGATGATGTATATTCGGGCATTCGAACCTTTTATTACCCGCTTTTTACAAACCATTGTCGGAATTTCACACCTTCTTGCAGCCGAACACCACCTCTCCCGCTTTTGATGATGTATGGTCCAGTATTCTTACCTTTTCTAACACATTTTTCAGCAATCATGGTCGGACATTCACACCTACTCACAGCTGGACACCTCCGCTCCCGCTTTTGATCATACAATGTCGGGACATCGCTCCTTGTCTTACCAGCTTTTTACAAACTTTAGTCGAACATTCACACCTTCTTGCAGCTGAACACCTCCGCTCCCGCTTTTGATGATGTATAGTCGGGCTTTCGAGCCTTTTCTTACCCGGTTTTTCCAAATTAAGGTTGGACATTCAGACCTTGCAGCCGAACACCTCCGCTCTCTCTTTTGATCATACATTGTTGGGCATTCGCACCTTGTCTTACCCGCTTTTTACAAACTATAGTCAGACATTTACACCTTGCAGCTGAAACTCCGCTCCCTGTTTTGATCATGTATGGTCTGGCAATACTACCTTTTCTTCCCCCGTTTGTGAGTAATTATGGCTGGACATTCACACCTACTTGCAGTCGAACAGCTCTGTTCCCGCTTTTGATTATGTTTGGTTGGATATTCGAACCTTTTCTTAACTGCTTTTTACAAACCATGGTCGGACTTTCACACCTTCTTGTAGCCGAACAACTCCGCTCCCGCTATTGATTGTGTACAGTCGGGTATTTTAACTTTTTCTTACCCGCTTTTTACCAACTATGGTCGGACATTCACACCGTCTTACAGCGGAACACCTCCGCTCCCGCTTTTTATGGTGTATAGTTGGGCATTCGAACCTTTTCTTACCCGCTATTTACAAACTATGGTAGGACATTCAAACCTTCGTGTATCCGAAAACCTCCGCTCTCTCTTTTGATCATACATTGTCGGACATTCGCACCTTTTCTTACCCGCTTTTTACAAACCATGGTTGGACTTTCACACCTTCTTGTAGCCGAACACATCCGCTCCCGCTATTGATTGTGTACAGCCGGGTATTTTAACCTTTTCTTACCCGCTTTTTACCAAGTATGGTCGGACATTCACACCTTCGTACAGCGGAACACCTCCGCTCCCTCTTTTGATGGTGTATGTTCGGGCATTCAAACCTTTTCTTACCCGCTTTTTCCAAACTATGGTCGGCTATTCACAGCTTCCTCTCCACCATACTTGTATGGTGGGATATTCACACCCACTTGCATCCGAAAACCTCCGCCCCAAATTTTGTTGATATTTAGTCGGACATTCGCACCTTACCCGCTTTTGGCAAACTATGGCCTTCTTGCAGCCAAACAACTCTGATCTTGCTTTTGATGATGTAAGGTTGGGCATTCAGACCTTGCTTCACCTGATTTTCACCAAATATAGTCGGACATTCACACCTTCTTGCAGCCGAACACTTCCGCTGCACCTTTTAGTGTTCTATCACACCTTTTTTTTCACCGCATTTTATACATTATGGTTGGAAATTTTGAAACCACTTTCATCCGAAGACCTCTCCTCCCGCTTTTGTTAATATATTTGAACTTTAGTTTGACATTCAAACCTTCTTGCAGCTGAACCACCTCCGCTCCCTGTTTTGATCATATATGGTCTGGCAATACTACCTTTTCTTATCCGTTTGTGAGTAATTATGGCTGGACATTCACACCTACTTGCAGCCGAACACAACCTCTCTCGCTTTTGAT
Source organism: Leuresthes tenuis (assembly GCF_036924035.1). Lineage (NCBI taxonomy): Eukaryota > Metazoa > Chordata > Actinopteri > Atheriniformes > Atherinopsidae > Leuresthes > Leuresthes tenuis. Next base: position 226,852 of record NW_027325427.1, on the reverse strand, counting down.
GATGTATGGACCGGCATTTTTACCTTTTCTAACACATTTTTCAGCAATTATGGTCGGAGATTCACACCTACTCACAGCCGAACAACTCCGCTCCCGCATTTGATGATGTATAGTCGGGCATTCTCACCCTTTCTCATCAGCTTTTTGCAAATTATCATCTGACATTCACACCTACTTGCAGTCGAACAGCTCTGCTCCCGCTTTTGATTATGTTTGGTTGGATATTCGAACCTTTTCTTAACTTCTTTTTACATATTTTGGTTGGACGTTCACACCTTCTTGTAGCCGAACACTTCCACTCCTGCTTTTGATGATGTATGGTTGGGCATTCACACCTTTTTTTTGCCCATTTTTCAGGAATTATGGGTGGACATTCACACCTTGCAGCTGAACACCTCCTATCCCACTTATGATCATGTGCGGTTTGATTTTCGAAAAGTTTCTTTCATGTTTTCATGTTTCTAGCAATTATTGATGGACATGTAGACCTTCTTGCAGCTGAACACCTCCGCTCCCGCTTTTGATCATACATTGTCAGGCATTCGCACCTTGTCTTACCCACTTTTTACAAACTTTAGTCGAACAGTCACACCTTTTTGCAGCCGAACACCACCTCTACCGCTTTTGATGATGTATGGTCCAGCATTCTTACCTTTTCTAACACATTCTTCAGCAATTATGGTCGGACATTCACACCTACTCAGAGCCGAACACCTCCGCTCCCGCATTTGATGGTCTATAGTCGGGCATTCTACAGCGGAAAAGACTCATTCTTATGTTTGGTTAGATATTCAAACCTTTTCTTAACTGCTTTTTACAAACTTTGATTGGACGTTCACAATATCTTGCAGCCGAACACCTCCGCTTCCGCATTTGATGGTGTATATTCGGGCATACGAACCTTTTCTTACCCGCTTTTTACAAACCAAGGTCGGACTTTCACACCTTCTCTTAGCTGAACAACTCCGCTCCCTCTTTTGATTGTGTACAGTTGGGTAATTTAACCTTTTCTTACCCGCTTTTTACCATCTATGGTCGGACATTCACACCGTCTTACAGCGGAACACCTCCGCTCCCTCTTTTGATGATGTATGGTTAGGCATTCGCACCTTTTCTTACCCATTTTTCAGTAATTATGGGTAGACATTCACACCTTCTTGCAGCTGAACACCTCCTCTCCTGCTTATGATCATGTGCAGTTTGATATTCAAAAATTTTCTTTCATGTTTTCTAGCAATTATTGATGGACATTCAGACCGTCTTGAAGCTGAACACCTCCGCTCCCACTTTTGATGGTGTATAGTCGGGCTTTCGAGCCTTTTCTTCCCCGGTTTTTACAAATTATGGTTGGACATTCAGACCTTCTTGCAGCCGAAAACCTCCACTCCCTCTTTTGATCATACATTGTCGGGCATTCGCACCTTTTCTTACCTGCTTTTTACATATTATGGTTGGACTTTCACACCTTCTTGTAGCCGAACAACTCCGCTCCCGCTATTGATTGTGTACAGTCGGGTATTTTAACCTTTTCTTACCCGCTTTTTACCAACTATTGTTGGACATTCACACCGTCTTACAGCGGAACACCTCCGCTCCCTCTTTTGATGGTGTATGTTCGGGCACTCGAACCTTTTCTTACCCGCTTTTTACAAACTATGGTCAGACATTCAAACCTTCTTGTAGCCGAACACATCCACTCCTGCTTTTGATGATGGGTATTCAAACCTACTTGTTGCCCGCTTTTCATTAATTATGGGTGGACATACACACCTTGTCGCAGCCAAACACCTCCGCTCCCTGTTTTGATCATGTATGATTGGACATTCGCACCTTTTCTCACCCGCTTTTTACTATGGTCGGCCATTCACAGCTTCCTCTCCACCATACTTGTATGGTGGGATATTCACACCCACTTGCATCCGAAGACCTCCGCCCCCACTTTTGTTGATATTTAGTCGGTCATTCGCAGCTTACCCGCTTTTGGCAAACTATGGCCTTCTTGCAGCCAAACAACTCTGATCTTGCTTTTGATGATGTAAGGTTGGGCATTCAGACCTTGCTTCACCTGCTTTTCACCAAATATAGTCGAACAGTCACACCTTCTTGCAGCCGAACACTTCTGCTCCACCTTTTAGTGTTCTATGGGGTATTCACACCTTTTTTTTCCACCGCATTTTATTGATTATGGTTGGAAATTCTCACCCACTCTTATCCGAAGACCTCTCCTCCTGCTTTTGTTAATATATAGTCGGGCATTCAAACCTTTTCTTACCCGCTTTTTACAAATTATGGTCGAACATTCACACCTACTTGCAGCCGAACACCTCCGCTCCCGCTTTTGATGGTGTATAGTCGGGCTTTCGAGCCTTTTCTTCCCCGGTTTTTACAAATTATGGTTGTACATTCAGACCTTGCAGCCGAAAACCTCCGCTCCCTCTTTTGATCATACATTGTCGGGCATTCGCACCTTTTCTTACCCGCTTTTTACAATTCATGGTTGGACTTTCACACCTTTTAGTAGCGGAACAACTCTGCTCCCGCTATTGATTGTGTACAATAGGGTATTTTAACCTTTTTTTACCTGCTTTTTGCCAATTATGGTTGGACATTCACACCGTCTTACAGCGGAACACCTCCGCTCCCTCCTTTGATGGTGTATGTTCGGGCATTCGAACCTTTTCTTACCCGCTTTTTACAAACTATGGTCAGACATTCAAACCTTCTTGTAGCCGAACACATCCACTCCTGCTTTTGATGATTGGTATTCAAACCTACTTGTGACCCGCTTTTCATTAATTATGGGTGGACATACACACCTTGTCGCAGCCAAACACCTCCGCTCCCTGTTAGGATCATGTATGGTTGGGCATTCGTACCTTTTCTGACCCATTTTGCAGTAATTATGGGTGGACATTCACACCTTCTTGCATTTGAACACCTCCTCTCCCGCTTATGATCATGTGCGGTTTGATATTCGAAAATTCTCTTCCATGTTTTCTAGCAATTATTGATGGACATTCAGACCTTCTTGCAGGTGAACACCTCCGCTCCAGCTGTTGATGGTGTATAGTCGGGCTTTCGAGCCTTTTCTTCCCAGATTTTTACAAAATATGGATGGACATTCAGACCTTGTTTCAGCCGAAAACCTCCGCTCCCTCTTTTGATCATACATTGTCGGGCATTCGCACCTTTTTTCTTACCCGCTTTTTACAAACCATGGTCGGACTTTCACACCTTTTAGTAGCGGAACAACTCTGCTCCCGCTATTGATTGTGTACAATCGGGTATTTTAACCTTTTCTTACCTGCTTTTTGCCAACTATGGTCGGACATTCACACCTTCTTACAGCGGAACACCTCCGCTCCCTCCTTTGATGGTGTATGTTCGGGCATTCGAACCTTTTCTTACCCGCTTTTTACAAACTATGGTCAGACATTCACACCTTCTTGCAGCCGAACACTTCCGCTCTACCTTTTAGTGTTCTATGGGGTATTCACACCTTTTTTTTCACCGCATTTTTTAGATTATGGTTGTAAATTCTCACCCACTCTTATCCGAAGACCTCTCCTCCTGCTTTGGTTAATATATAGTCGGGCATTCAAACCTTTTCTTACCGGCTTTTTACAAATTATGGTCGAACATTCACACCTACTTGCAGCCGAACACCTCCGCTCCCGCTTTTGATGGTGTATAGTCGGGCTTTCGAGCCTTTTCTTCCCCGGTTTTTACAAATTATGGTTGGACATTCAGACCTTGCAGCCGAAAACCTCCGCTCCCTCTTTTGATCATACATTGTCAGGCATTCGCACCTACTTGCAGCCGAATACTTCCGCTCCACCTTTTAGTGATGTATGGTTGGCATTTGCACCTTTTCTTACCCTTTCTTACCCTACTGATTGCTTAAGATGAAGTTGTTTTTTCTCAAACTACAACATTTTTTTAATTGTTGAAACTTGATTTGAAGTGGATAAATAAGGAGGACAAACAGTTTTAAGTCAGGCTGATAGAAGAAATTAATTTTATAGCAAAATCTGTATTTCGTCATATGTCGAGAGATGCTTATTGCTGAAGAAGTTCTTTCTCATTCTACAAAGTACAACGTTGTTTATCGTTGAAACTTGATTAGACATGAATAAATATGAAGGACAAAGCAGTCTTAACTTGGTTAGAGTTAAGGAATTCGTTTTATAGGAGAATCCGAATTCGTGCATAACTCGTAAAATAGAGCTTATTTTCGGATTCCTGAAGAATGAGTCTGGTTCTTTCTCATAATACAAAGTTTGTTGTTTATTGTTGAAACTTCATCAGAAGTGAAGAAATAAATGAATGCCTATCAACAAATGTGGGATCTAAACTCTAGTGCTTCCTCTAAAATAATTTCCTTTCTCAATTCAGAAATGTGTGTGTGTAAGTCACAACACCCGTGACACCAAAACGGCTTTCTTTTCTCTACACTCTACACTGTGAGCACACACACCAAATCAGAAAGGCTTTTTTCTCTCTTTTCTACATTATGGACTGTGGGGACACAAAACCGCTCTCTCTTTTTTTTTTTGATTGTGTGCCAGGGCGTTGTCTCACGTATTAGATTATGCTTACGATACGAATGGGTTTATCAGTCACATCAGAATCCATACATACTGATCCTCCCTTAATAAAATGGTCGGATCTTATCAAACACACTTTGTTTCTTGTGACAATCAAGTCAGCGAAACAGCGTATACACGTCAAGACACTGAATCAAGTTTGCCACAAGAACTCATAAGTTTGGCAGTATTGCTCTGCCGTCAGCAATCATACACCCATTTTATTTTCGTGAGACATGTGCAGGCACCTGTTCATCTACTGTTCTATCACTTTGAATTAGTTCTATTATCAATAAGGATACTTCTACAACTACTATCAAAGTATGTCCAGACTTCTTATGTTGTCAGTTGCTATATATGAATAAGTGGGTAGCTACTGACAAGCATTAAGCATGTCACACAGCCCAAACATATAACATTTCAGGACACACCACACAGTTAACAACCACAGTGAAGCGTGTCAAAGCCCAAACATGTAACATTCAACAGGACACTTACACAACACATTCAAATCAAACAGTCAGACAACATACAAGAACATATACCCCAGCCGGCATTGCTCCCTGCCTATTTTCGTACAGCACACTATGTGTGCGCACACCTTTATTCACAAACTCTTCAACTTATACTCTTTTACCGAAGCTGCTACAGCTCGATTGGCCGAATACCCTTTGATCCTATTTCGGTGAATTTGACATCTGCCTTACATATAACAGATTAGCGGTTTAGCAGTTTTAATTTAGTTTGAGTGAAGGAATTCATTTTATAGCAAAATCCGAAATCGTGAAGAACTCATGAAAGTAAGCTTATTCTCGGATTCCTGAAACTTTAGATTGGCTCTTTCTTTTACTGCAAAGTACAACGTTGTTTTTTTTGTTTAAATCTTTCTAGACATGGTAAATATTAAGGACAAAGCAGTTTTCACATAGTTTGAGTGAAGGAATTCATTTTATAGATAAAATCCCAAGAGTCTGCTGAGAAAAGAGAGTGAATGCGAAGTAGACTTTAACATGGCTATGGGAGCGAGCCGAGTGTGGGCGAACCGGGAGAATTGCTTGAAAGAAACGCGACACCGAATGAGCGATCAGAACAAAGCCTCAATACGGGATTCTCGTGGTGTTTTTGTTGCTGCCTTGTCTTTTGCACAGAGTAAAAGACAAGGCAGCCATCGAATAGGGCCCGATTGTTCCTAGTTGGTCAGCCGAGGAGCAAGGGGGGGGGGAGCAAGCGTCTCAACCAAGCAAAGCTCACCATGGGGAAGGTGGCTATGCCAACTAGCCTGATGCCCTGCTCCCGCAGTGACGGATAATTGTACTCTGGTTTCTCTTCATAACGTACAAGTCTTCGCCTTTTACTAAAGATTTCTGTGGAGAGTAGCACTAATGAGTTGTTTCTATTTTTGGCAGGCTTTACCTTTGCGGGTGAAGCCCTTTCTGTCTGTGCAAAAGAAATCTTCTTACTGTGCAGAGTGACTTCTCTGAGTAGAGTCGCCTTACTTGTTGCGACTGTGCCGATGTTCGAAGCTGGAGTGCAAAGTTGTTGCTTGAATGGTGCTTGCTGGAGCGTGCGGGAGTGCAAAGTTATACCATTTAAAAGGGCTGAAGAGTGCTCAGTGCAGCGGGTGGGCGACACTCTGGCCACCTTGAAAACCGAGGTTACATCCACTACCAGGGGCAGCCCAAGTTCTGCCGCAAGTGTGGTGAGCATGGGCACCTGGTTGAGGCTTGTACCAAGGTGTTATGTGGGAAGAGCAGAGAAATTGGGCAAACTTTTGGAGAGTGTCCAAATGGCAGGAAATGTAATCTCTGTGGAGAATTAAATCACCTCTTCAGAGATTGCCCTAAATCTTTTGCCAACAAATTAAAGACGGTAAAGCCACAGTCAAGCCAACAAAGAGAAGGACCAAAGGTGGCAGTTGGTGAACAAAGTGAAGAGGTTGACCCAATAAATTCAAACTTCCCGCCAAAAGCTTGGATTGGAAGTGAGGAGCAAAAAGGGGAGGGGCCTGTAGAGGCCTCACCACTCAGTGTTGAAGTCTGTGAGAATTCACAGGCAGAGGGTGGAGCTACGCTAAATGAGGAGGAAGAGCAGACAGGTGAGTCTAGTGAAGATACTCACCTCCCCGAAGGTCAACAGCCGAAGAGGACGGCATCTGAGCCTCTGATTCCCTAGTGGTATCAGAGAAGAGGGGAAGGGTTAGGTCCCTTTCAGACAGTTCTTCAGTGGAAGAACCTAGAGTCTTCCCCTCTGACTCACCAAATGAGGTCTCCTTTTTAACTTCAGCTCTGCAATCAACCCCCAGGGACTCAAAGTTAAATGCAACATTGCGTCAGAGGCCAACACCGAGAGTCCGAAAAGGAAATATAGATCACCCTACTCACTTTTCACCTAAAGAAATGAAGGAAGAGCTAGTTTCCCAAGAAATAACCTGTGTGTAATTTGTTTTGATAACTTAGAAAAACGAAAATGACATACCTACTTTCCTTTATGCTTTTAATGGTTCTCACCTTCTCAACACTAAATGTGAGAAGTGTGAAATCAAAGACAAGAGCCCAGAGTATTTTATCCTTCTTAGACTCCATAAAATCAGATGTGTTTTTAATACAAGAATGTGGACCACCTTTTTTAAAAAACCATAGACAATGGGAGGAAATGTGGCCCCATTTATCGATATGGAGTGGCTCAAATCAAAATAAAAATGATGGTGTGGCCATTCTAATTAAAAATCCGCATGTTCTGGTGAAAGGTAGCACAGTGGTGAGAGACGGACGGGCACTTTTAGCACACTTGAATTTTATGGGGCAAGACTTTAACCTCTTAAATATTTATGGTTTCAATGGAAAAAATGAAAGGTATGACCTTTTAGAAGCTATACAGCTTTACATGCTAGGGCAAGTACCTTTAGTTGTAGGAGGGGATTTTAACTGTATCTTGAGCAGGAAAGATAGAAAAAGAGCAGGGGTAGATTTTAAAGTGGATAAGACTTCGATTTTACTTCAGGGCATATGCAGGGATTTTAAGCTTACTGACTGTTTTAAAACCATGCATCCCAGAGACGAGGGCTTCAACTGGTTTAGTCATGATGGCACCAGAGCCTCTCGCATTGATTATTTCTTTACTAGAGATTGCCCACCCACTGATGTTAGATTAACCCCTGTTTTCTTTTCAGACCACCTTATGCTCTCCTGCACCCTTTCACCCCCTTCTGGTGTGACGGTAGGAAGTGGTCTGTGGAAACTCAACTGTTGGAGGATGAAATCATAGTCAGTCAGTACAGGGAATGTTATAAAGAGTGGCAGACCCTTCAAGACCTCTACGAAACACATGCACAATGGTGGGTGTTAGAAAAATTCTCTGTAAAATTAGGCTCAGAGTCGCTGGATACGATGAATTAACACAAAACATTTATTTCTTGCAAGAAAGAGACAAGTCCGCACAAATCCACACAACCTGTCGGGAAGACCGCTCAGAGTTGTCTCCCGACCAAATGGTGCTCCAGCTATTTATGTTGTTTATGCTTGCTGATCACACAATGTTATGAGAAAAGGCGCTTTTCTCACCATTCATTATTATGGGAAGGAACATTCAATGTTATGGGGAAAGGTGCTTCTCTCCCCATTCCTTGTTATGGGAAGGAACATAAGAGGTGCTTCTCACCAGTTAATATTATGGGAAAGACTAGTACCAGAGTCAAAACTCTTTTGCTTGAATCATAGAAGGTGAACAGATGGAGGGACTCTTCTGTCATAGTATAACTATATAATTTTTCCAACATTCCCTCCTGTTTATGCTATGAAGTATTAAAACTGTACAATTAACATTGAATGTATTTCTATCGTTCGCAGTGCATAGGAGCGAAAAACCCATTTGCTTTATTTACGGGAAAATTCTCCTATGGCCCCATTCTCTCCTTGGCGACCGACCGCTTAGTCACTTTCTCAGTATCAAAGGTCGCACTCCGAACCGTTAATTTCAATGAATGGTGATGGACCTAGGTGTGACCAGCAAACACAAAACGGATACAACCAAAAATACATGGAAATAAGGACAAAAATCAATAAAACTATGACTAAATGATTAATGGACAAAATTAATACAATGGAATAATAAAAATGGAAATATGACACAAACAAAAAATTAATGAAATGAAAATAATAAAATAAATGAAAATATGATTATATGCAATTAATAAATACTATGAAATTGATATTAAATGGAAAATTGATAAAATGAAAAATAATAATAAATGAAAATCAAGAACAGTCAAACAATAATAATAATAATAATACAATGCAGTTTATTCAGTCCACTCTGCGATCGTCTGCTTCTGGCCGAACATCAGTCCGGCTGGGTCTGGAACTGCTAAGCTATCTTGGAAGGAGAGGTTACTAGCACTTCACTTCCCGGAAGAGGTCTTTACCACCTCTTATTCCCTAACTAATCCTCTTTTTGGACACTTCAGGATATAATTCAGCCATACAGTGGTTGGAGGCTGTATTTTGTTAGACGTTACTTGGTGGAATGAACTCTTCAAATCAGCTTTTCATTCAGTTGGGGTGGAGCGCTTAGCTTCGCCGTCCACCCTGACTTTGAGTCCTGTAGTGGTTCTGCTGCTGATGCAGTTCATCAAACTGTGGACAAATGTTAGCAGGAAAAAGCAACATATCATCTTTACAATGCTCTACATTCAGGAATTGCCTTTTATTAGGTCCAATTCCCATGTTCATTGGTCTTTCATATGAACGCAAAAATAATCATTAAAGAAATCTTTTAGAATTCACTCGGGGTCATTCAAAGTACTTTGAACTTTAAAGGTTATCATCGTCTCCATCGTCCACGTGTAGCTCGTTGTCATCATCTCCCTCTATCTGTTGATACATTATGCAGGTAAGGAAGGTTTCAATCAGTCTTTGGGACAGTCCTCCCAAGCATGTGATACAACATCAAGCACAGGTGGCTACTATGGCTGTTACAACAGACAGAGACCAAACCACTTCTCCATCATGTCAGTGAAGGGGTCGTTGATTTTCTATCAGCTCTGCAGAGAGTGAGGCGAGTCCCTCTTTGTGATTCTGCCATCTGCGGAAGTATTGTTAGGAATAAAGGAACAGGATAAAGTTCCAAACATTTTAATTGTTCAGCAATGCCTCGTAGATGTAATTTATCCAATAAACATTTTTATTTATTGTTGCCCACCAGAAAAGAAAAGATTCAAAGTCTGTGGTTACTTGATTTCTAGCTTTAAATTCATCTGGGACTCAGAACTCCAATGCTATCCAGGTACACTCTGTTGTCAAATGAACCTCCAGACGCAGTTGAACGCTTGAGACATTGCAGCTTCTCACCCAAGGCCTTAAAGTCCCCCACAGGGAACAGATGGAAAGGCATCTGTAGTTGGGCTATTGTGCAGCTGCCAGTTAGGCAGAAGGACGGACCTCAGTTTCATATCCCCACACAGCCACCAGAGGTCTGCTCTCATGGAAGTCTGGTTCCGAAACCAAGATGCTGAGTAGTTACCTGCGTCCTGAGTGACAATAGATGGATTCTTGACAATTATCTGACATGAGTGTACCCACATTCTTACCTGTACCCCTGTGGATGAAACATATATAAATTACCCGTATAAGCCAACGCTGAGGGCAGTTGTCTCTTTTCTTAACTGCTGGGAACAACAAAGAGAGAGTTTTACATTGCTCTGTGTTAGGTACAAAAGATTCATTATACAATTGTAATGCTTCATTTCTAAATTAATATTCTGGCTTTTGCACATTCAATACAATTATATTGGTTATTTTGTCATGCTGTATACATTCTAACAAAATTCCAACTGATACACCGACGATTCTTCAGAAATCTTGTATTAACATACATTTCACATATGTACTTTTCAGAATACACATGGGCTTTTTGGTTGTCTTTACATAAAATAATTGAGCATAAGTCAATGTCAGCCACCCCATCTATTCCTGCAACAAAAAATAGGTTGACAAGTTGTCTGTTGGACCTGAGGGACCTCCTATCTCTGTGGTCAGTCTGTGTCAAGGGTCTGAGGGTGATTCATTGTAATGCATTATCTTTTAGTTTTTTTATTAATCTGTGCTTAATCCCATAGAATTAGCAATACGATAATAAGAATAATGATTAACAATACACAACTGGTTCCTTTTAACCTACAAAATCCTGGTAATCTGAATGGATGCCACGGCTGCTGTCTGTCTATCCCTGTCTTATTTTAGCCACACCCTATGTTCTCATTTTAGCCGTTGTTTTCTTCACTGAGGTTGAGACGAACCCCCTCCTGTTGAGAGAACTCCCCTTTGTAGTCAGACTCATGCCTCAGAGAACGGTGGTGGGTAACTAATCTTTCCCTACTTCTGCAGGTCGTGGCCTTACTAGTTTACAGTGTGATAAGTGCATCCAGGATATATTAGTTTAGCTGCTGTGGTTTCTGTAAGCAGTACCTGATATGGACCTTCCCACCTTGGGCTGGAGCAGTTATCTTTCTTTATCACTTTGATGAGGATCCAGTCTCCAGGTTTTAGAGATTCCTCCACAGGGTCACCTGGAACAGACACTAGACAGAATAGATCTCTCTACTTGTTAACATTTTAACCATGTATCCTGCTAAGGTTTCTTCTCTTTCTTCATCATGTCTGGTGAATAGTTCTGTGGTAGTAAAAATGGTCATACATTATACATCATCTCAAATAGAGTTAATTCTGTGCTAGTTAGAGTAATATGTATGTTTAGGACTACTAGTGGTAAACAGTAACCCAATTCTTCCCAGTTTCTTCAGTCTTGCACAGTGGTTTCTGAGATCCTTTTTTGTTTTTAAGTTCTTCGCCATCAGGAAGATAATGTTGTTTACAAAGTGCGTCCCTGTTATCACTGTAGATTTTTCAGGAATTCCAAATCTAGGTAATATTTAATTCACCAGTGTTGAGGGTACATCTGCCTGTGCATTTGGAAATACTTCACTTCATTTGGTAAAACATCACTAATCACCAGGGAGACCCCTTTATTTAATTCAATGAAATCTATACAAACGTGTTGAAAAGGGTCCTCCGGCCCCGGGAACTGTCCTTGTAAGTGTATATTTGGTTTTGCATGCGTGGTCCAATTTAATGGACTAGTATATGCATCCAGTTTCTCAGAATAAATGCTCAGGATGGCTCTTACCATTTGCTGATTTGACCCAAATAATTTCCTTGGATTCCTCAACTCCCGGAATGTCATCAGGATGGATTACAGTTCGTGTTGCACCTGTGTCGCATAGAAAAGTTACCTCCGTCCCAGAAACATTCAATGTAATCTCAGGTTTGATGTCATACTATAAGATAAGTTCAATTCCCTCTAAGTTTAGCACTTTTTCTGGCTTTTCTGCTTCTATCCTGGTTACAGCTCCTGTTTTTTTTCTTATCTAGTCATAACTGACTCCCAAACTCTTCCTCTATCTTACTGTTGCTCCTGCAGTCCCTCGCCCAATGCCCCCTCCTTCCACACAGCCTCCTGCTCTGTCTCTCCTTCTACTTCCTCTGTCTCTGCTCCTGTTGTGATCTGTGTTTTTGCTTTCCCTCATCACCTAAATAGTTGCTTCTCTCCCTTCCAACAAAAAGTTTAGTCCTTTCTTCCTTTTCTTTTTGTTGTCAGAGTGCTACTCTGCATGCCCTCTTTATTCCATTGCTGTGCAAACACATTAAGATTACTGTTTATTGTCATGTTACAAGTCACACAAAATTACTCTCTGCATTTGACCCATCTTAATTTGGCACCTGTTGAACACACATGCACACACCTTTCTGTTTAATTTAATTAATATTTATCTGCAGGCTTAGAAACTGCTTATAGTATTAATATATTACTCCATATATTACGCTGATTTATTGCAGCTGTCTTTAAATTTCTCTTTAAGAAAGCTATTGTTTGATATCTGACTCACATAGCATATTTCATTGCTGTGTTGGTTTTTTAAAAAAAATATATTTTATATATAAAATATATAAATATATTTATATATCTATATATATATACTAATACTCACTTTAACCCATTCTGTGAGATAAATGCTTTAATCTCTGATGAATATGATGTCAGTTCATAAGTTTTAGGGAAGTTAGTCAATCAGAAGTAATGAAGCATTACTTAACCATAGCATTACTTAACATTAATATGTTAAATTCTCTATTTTCGGCTTATGTTTCTGATACACTTATGATTTTGTTGCAGAAGAGCTAATCTCAAATTTAGAAAATGTTTCAGTTTGGCTTGAAAATCATCTGCACCTGAAGGGTTTGACTGTCTGGTCTCAGACCTGCTTCAGGAGGAAATTATTTCATTTTTTAATGCCTTGAACTTTGTCATTAAAGAATATTCCGACTTCATTACCCTTATATGTAGAAATGAGTTCTAAATGCAACCTGGAGGGTTTGTTAATCTGTTTACTGTAGCAAGCAAGACATGAGAGTTGTTACTGCAGTTTTTTTATGATTTCAGAAAATAACTCTCTCTTCATCTATGCAAAGTCACACACTGAGTTAGACCAAACATTTCAAAGACAGCAGTGAGTTCTTTAGCTTGCTTATTATGGCCTACATCTATGTGCACCTTCAAGTCCCCTGTTATGATTAAACAGTCAACAGCAGTGCACACAATTTAAAGAAATTCCAGTAAAATCATCAATAAAATCCTTCTGCGGTGAGACAAAGTATTTAAGATAATTTTATCTCCCTTTTTAAATGACACATGCTCGAATTAAAGACAAAAATAAATGTTTTATCTTGTGAGTGGGTATATTGGCCCTGAATATGGCACAAAGACCCTCCCCACTCTCGGTCTTGTTGTTTCATCTCTCAGTTAAACACATACTGTGAGATGAAAGTATCAAAAGCATTGTTAGACAGGAAAAAGTCAGAAAGCTGTTGGTATACAACTTTTCCTAGGACTTTGCCTAAGAATGGCAGGTTTGATATGGAATTTATAAAAATCACAGGTTGTAAAACATCTTTTGCTCAGATAGTTTTTCCTGTGAAAGGAGTAAAGATTTGAAATGATCTGTTTGTTTGTCTGAGATCTTCTGAACTTTAACTCTTTAAGAGAGCTGTTAAATCTTAATACACAAACTTGTACAAATGTCTAGCTCTAATCCTTGTTGTTCTTTTTTTTTTTTTTTTGTTGTGTTCTTTTTAACTAGATTTACTTTGTACATTACTTTTGTCTTCCCCTTCTCTAGGATTGGACAATTTTACCATGTTCAATTCTCCCTCAAACCCAAATTTATTTTCTCATCTCTCTAAGTATTCAATATTATCGGGTTTTTTCTGAAACATGATTTTAGCACTCCCACTTAACTCCCGGTTAGCTTTAAAACAGATATTTCCCATACTGTCCTTTTGCAGCTAATCAATTTTCAGTGGAGTTATTTTGAGTACTACTGAATGAAACACTACTTCTGTCGTTTATGTCACGAGCAACAACCAGATTCCAATGTTCACTTCAACTCAATTAGTCAGTAATACATTTTTTCTGTCGTCACCATCAACAACATCACACACCAGCAACTGTTTCACTCTTATACATACATAGCAAATAAAACAACACTGTAGCAAAGAAGGAAAAAATCACAATTTAACAAACAAATAATTCAGCAACCAGCCCTTTTAGCAAACCAACAATTCTATCACAAAGCAACAGTTCAACAATGACCTATACCTTCAGCAACAATACACACACACACACACAGCTGTTTTACTCCCATACATACATAGCAAATAAAACAACACTGCAGCAAAGACTTTAACAACCTTCGGAGTTTGGCAAAGACTTTAACAAACAATTCGACAAACAAACAATTTAACAACCAGCCCCTTTTTACAAACAAACAAATTAATTTCACAAACTAACGATTCAACAATCAGGCCATTTAACAAACAAACGATTAGACGTATAACACTAACAAAAACTAACATGGATTTAAAACTTGCGATCTTTCATCGCAAACTCTCTTAAGAAAGATTCCGTTTTCTAACGCGCTGCGCGGAGTTATTTATTCCTGTAGTCTTCTCACACAGACTATGGACTAACCTTTTCTGACTGCATTTTTGTTGTCCTTGGTTAATCCCACCACTACACACGGTTACCAGTTAAAAGGTTGACCTTTTCTGACCGTTTCATATGTGGGTTATCCAACACAACATACAGTTACCAGTTAAAAGGCTTTTTTCCTTTGCCTCACCTTTTCTGACTGCTATTATGTTTTCATGGGTTAATCCTATACACAGTTACCAGTTAAAAAGCTGACCTTTTCTGACTGCTTCTTTTATGGCTAATCCAACACAACCTACACACAGTTACCAGTTAAAAGGCTGACCTTTTCTGACTGCTATTAGGTTTTCATGGGTTAATCCTATACACAGTTACCAGTTAAAAAGCTGACTTTTTCTGACTGCTTCTTTTATGGGTTAATCCAGCACAATTTACACACAGTTACCAGTTAAAAAGATGACCTTTTCTGACCGCTAATTAGGTTTTTATGGGTTAATCCTATACACAGTTACCAGTTAAAAGGATGACCTTTTCTGACTGCTTCTTTTATGGGTTAATCCAACACAACCTACATACGGTTACCAGTTAAAAGGCTTACTTTTTCTGACTGCTTCATTTGTGAGTGATCCAACATAACTTTTACACAGTTACCAGTTAAAAGGCTTCTTTACTAGGTTGCATTCGAAATAGTAATATTCTTAGGAAAATAGCAACGACTCAATCTATTTAAAAGCCTCCATTTTCTATGACTATAACTGGAGCACCATTTTATATCAATTGCTAGTTAATTAATCAAAATTTTCCCTAATAATCACACTATTTCCAACCAACAATAGTAATACAAAGGGTTCCTTACCATAAATCCATTGGTAAGTTAAACAACGAAGAATCCAGCGAGTCTGTCCACTGATTCAAAAATAGATTCTGTTACCTTTCCTCCAGCCAGTGGCAGCCGGCCTCTATCAGAAACTGTGCTGAGAGGACTTCAGTTAGGAATCCTGGACTCCCCCGTGCACGGTTTCAGCTCCGATTCTGGAAGGTGGAAAGGACTTAGAATCCGGCTCGAAGGACCATTATGTTAGAAAAATTCTCTGTAAAATTAGGCTCAGAGTCGCTGGATACGATTAATTAACACAAAACATTTATTTCTTGCAAGAAAGAGACAAGTCCGCACAAATCCACACAACCTGTCGGGAAGACCGCTCAGAGTTGTCTCCCGACCAAATGGTGCTCCAGCTATTTATGTTGTTTATGCTTGCTGATCGCACAATGTTATGAGAAAAGGCGCTTTTCTCACCATTCATTATTATGGGAAGGAACATTCAATGTTATGGGGAAAGGTGCTTCTCTCCCCATTCCTTGTTATGGGAAGGAACATAAGAGGTGCTTCTCACCAGTTAATATTATGGGAAAGACGGTGAACAGATGGAGGGACTCTTCTGTCATAGTATAACTATATAATTTTTCCAACAGTGGGAAATGGTGAAGCAAGGTAAACGTAAAAAAAGGAAATAGAATAGATGTATGATGGGACTACATAAACGCTTACAGCGCTACTTTAAACTAAATCAGTGTGGCATAGACTTTAAAGAAGAAATCAAAGATGTCAAAAAGGAAATGTCAGTTTTAGCAGAAATAAAGAGTAAAGGAATTTTTGTAAGAAGCAGGGAGCAGGAAATTGAGGAAGGTGAAAAAGAAAGAAAGTTATAAATAAAAAGGAGTGTATTCAAAATCTAAAAAGAGAAGATGGGTTTTTAACAAAATCCACACAAGAGATGATTGAAACTGTACATACCTTTTATAGTAACATGTACAAAGAGAAACCAGTGTCACACCTGGTTCGTAACTCACCTGTGTTCCATCTTCCCTTGATTGCCCCGTTAGTTTAAATACCTGGTCTTCTCCGCCTTTCTTTGCTCGTGTGTTAATGTATTTGTTATGCCTGTTTGGTTCACGACCTGGATCCTGACCCTTGATGTTTTGTGGATTATTTTCAGTTCTTGGATTACCTTGGTTTTTTGTTCCGGTTCCGCAGGCCGACTTCCCTGCTCACCAGGCCAGGTTTTTCCTCTGTGTGAGATTTTCTGTTAACTAATAAACTTTTGTTTGAACTAAGAGTTCTTGTCCTCCTGACTCTGTGACCGCACCGGGGCCCGCACTTCATTACGGTGTGACAGAACACACGAGCCAAATGGACCCCGCGGATCCAGAGTCGGTTCACCAGGCGCTGACCGCCCAGGGCTCTTTATTGGGACAGCATGCCCAGGACCTCAAGGACATTATGGAGGCGTTGGGGTCCTTGACTTCTAGCGTCGCCTCCCTCTCTCAGAGACTGGAACTGTGTGCTGCTTATCCGCCACCTGTCGCGGTTCTGCCATCAACGCCCCCTCTTCCCGAGCCCCATCTCCCGACGCCGGAGCGTTATGGCGGGGACGTGGGAGCCTGTGGACGTTTCCTCCTCCAGTGCGCTCTGGTGTTTGAGTTGCAGCCTCGGATGTACCGGGAGGACCGCGCCAAGGTGGCGTATATCACCAGCCTCCTCTCCGGACGGGCTGCACAGTGGGCGCTGGCTACGTGGGAAGGCAACCCCCAGCTCTGCTCCTCCTACCGGCGGTTCGTGGCGGAGATGAGAGGGGTCTTCGACCATCCTGTTCGTGGTAAAGAGGCGGGCAACCGACTGCTTTCACTGCGCCAAGGCTCCAGGTCAGTAGCCGACCACGCGATTGAGTTCTCCACACTGGCGACGGAGAGCGGCTGGGATAAGGCTGCGTTGATGGGAATATTTCTTCGCTCCCTGAATGACAATTTGAGGGATGAGCTGGCGGCTCGGGATGAGTCAGAATCCTTGGCCGATTTAATAGACCTTGCGAGGCGGTTGGACAACCGCGTGCGAGAGAGACGCCGGGAGCGTGACCGGAGCTGCATCGCTTCCGCCTGTACCCCGTTGTTTGGTCCTGCCTCTGGCCAACAGGTGGAGGTGTCCACTCCAGCAGGTGCTCACACTCCTGTTGTCCTGCCCCCTCCTGAACCCATGCAGCTTGGACGGGCCAGATTGACTCCGACGGAGCGTCAACGGAGACTTCAGGCGAGGCTTTGTTTTTATTGCGGCCACGTTCGAGAGAACTGCCCCAATCTGCCAAAAGCCTAGGCTCACCTGAGGAGGGGGGGACCCAGGTGAGCCAAGATTCAAGTTGTTTGCCTTCCACACGTACTCAGTTGTCTGCCGTTTTGTTTTGTGACTCTAAGGAGGTGGCTATGAATCCGTTTGTGGATTCTGGGGCAGATGAGAATTTTATTTCCGCAGATTTTGTTAAACTACATAATATTCCTGTTGTGTCACTTACAGCACCTCGTAAGGTAAATGCTCTAGACGGTAGGTTGTTGTTGGTAATTACTCACCAGACTGTTCCTTTATCTTTATTTATCTCTGGTAACCACCATGAGCTTATCAGTTTTTTTGTTATGCCTGCTCCTCATACTCCTGTGGTTTTAGGTCTCCCCTGGCTTAGGCTGCACAATCCCAACATTGACTGGACACAGAGCACAATCATTAGCTGGAGTGTAGCATGCCACAATAATTGTCTTAGATCTGCTGTTCCAGCCTTGAGTCCTCCTGCCATAGTTCCTTCCGTCTCTCCTGATCTTTCTGGGGTTCCTCCTTGTTATCATAACTTGGCTGAGGTATTTAGCAAACATCAAGCTCTCTCTCTCCCACCACACCATCCCTATGACTGCCACATAGACTTACTGCCTGGGTCTCCTCTCCCCTCCAGCCGCCTTTACAACCTCTCCCGTCCCGAGAGAGAGACCATGGAGAGGTACATACAGGAGTCATTGGCAGCAGGTATCATTCGCCCCTCTTCCTCCCCTGTAGGTGCTGGGTTTTTTTTTGTGTCTAAGAAAGACAAGACCTTGCGCCCCTGCATTGACTATCGTGGTCTGAACGCTATCACTGTCAAAAATAAATATCCCCTGCCACTATTGGATTCAGCTTTTCACTCCCTTCATCAAGCCACTGTCTTCTCCAAACTAGATCTTCGGAATGCATACCATCTTGTCCGTATTCGTGAGGGGGATGAGTGGAAAACGGCGTTAAACACACCTCTTGGCCATTTTGAGTACTTGGTCATGCCTTTTGGGTTAACTAATGCACCGGCAGTTTTTCAATCCTTAGTTAATGATGTACTCCGTGACATGCTCAACCGTTTTGTTTTTGTTTATCTGGACGACATTTTAGTTTTTTCTAGCACACTGGAGGAACATAGCAAGCACGTCAGATTAGTTCTCCAAAGATTGCTTGAGAACAGATTATTTGTCAAGGCTGAGAAATGCGAGTTTCATGTCCAGTCAGTCTCTTTTTTGGGCTTTTTCATTGAAAGAGGTCAGATTCGCTCTGATCCAGCCAAGGTAAGGGCGGTGGTTGAGTGGCCAGCACCTGAGAACCGCAAGCAACTTCAGCGTTTCCTTGGTTTTGCTAATTTTTACCGGCGCTTTATTAGGAATTTTAGTAAGGTGGCTGCACCACTCACCCAACTTACCTCCACCTCCAGCCCTTTTACCTGGACCTCTGAAGCTGCCCAGGCATTCTCAAGACTTAAAGAGCTGTTTTCCTCTGCGCCTGTTCTCATCCACCCTGATGCCTCTAAGCAGTTCGTAGTGGAGGTGGATGCCTCTGACAGTGGTGTGGGAGCCGTGCTTTCGCAGGTCTCACAACAGAAGTTGCATCCGTGTGCGTATTTTTTTCGCCGGCTGTCTCCGGCTGAGCGCAACTATGACGTGGGTAACCGGGAGCTTTTAGCAGTTGTTCTGGCATTAGAGGAGTGGAGACACTGGCTGGAGGGAGCAGAAATTCCATTTGTGGTTTGGACGGACCATAAGAACTTGGCCTACCTTCAGCAAGCCAAACGTCTCAATTCTCGAAAGGCCAGATGGGCACTTTTTTTAGGCAGATTTAATTTTACACTCTCTTATAGACCTGGTTCCCGTAATTTAAAGCCTGATGCCCTTTCCCGTCAGACAGAGAGACAACCATTGACTGATCCTTCTGAGCCTGTGCTCCCTCCAAGCTGTTTTGTGGGAGCGGTCCATTGGGAGGTTGAGCAGCAGGTTAAGAGGGCCCTTTCCCGTTGTCCCCGTCCAGAGATCGGACCACCTAACTCTTTGTTCGTTCCCGAGAACGTTAGGTCTCAGGTGCTACAGTGGGGGCACTCCTCCAGATTGGCCTGCCATCCTGGGGCTGCACGCACACTTGAGCTCATTCGACAGCGGTTCTGGTGGCCCACGCTGGTCCGTGACACCAATCAGTTTGTGGCAGCTTGCGCCGTCTGTGCCCGAGGGAAGGCCTCGCACCAACGGCCCGCTGGCTTGCTGAACCCTCTCCCCATTCCCTCAAGGCCGTGGTCTCACATCGCGGTGGATTTTGTCTCTGGTCTGCCTCCTTCTGCAGGTAACTCTGTCATCCTTACTATTGTCGATCGTTTTTCTAAGGCTGTGCATTTTGTACCACTGTCGAAGCTCCCTTCTGCTCTGGAGACTGCTGAGCTCTTGGTTCATCATGTTTTTCGTCTCCATGGTATCCCCATGGACATCGTTTCTGATCGGGGACCCCAGTTTGCTTCCCAGGTTTGGCGAGCGTTCTGTGGCGCATTGGGGGCGAGGGTTAGTCTATCGTCTGGGTACCATCCTCAGTCGAACGGCCAGACAGAACGGGCCAACCAGGACCTGGAGGCCGCTTTAAGATGTGTGTGTGCACGTAACCCATCCTCCTGGAGTGTTCAGCTACCGTGGGTGGAGTACGCTCATAACAGTCTCTCCACATCTGCTACTGGTATGTCGCAATTCATGGTAATGTATGGTTTTCAACCCCCTTTGTTCCCTTCCCAGGAGGATGATGTGTCCGTCCCTTCTGTTCAGGAACACTTGCGACGAGTTCGCAGAGTGTGGCTGGAGGCTCGGGCTGCGTTAGTTAGGTCCGCTGCCCGGAACCGACTGTTGGCGGACCGTTGGCGTTCGCCCGCTCCTAATTATCAGCCTGGGCAGATGGTGTGGTTATCCACCAGGGACCTGCCTTTGCAGGTAGATTCCCGTAAGCTGGCCCCTCGTTTCATTGGTCCTTTTCCAGTGGTCAGAATCATTAATCCCTCGGCTGTGCGCCTTAAGCTCCCAGACTCCCTTAAGGTACACCCCACGTTTCATGTGTCCCTCTTAAAGCCAGTCACCTCTTGTGCACTTGGTCCTCCAGCTGAACATCCTCCTCCCCCCCTGGTCGTGGATGGCCATCCTGCTTTCTCAGTTGATCGGATTCTGAATGTCAGACGTCGTGGCAGGGGTTTCCAGTATTTGGTTGACTGGGAGGGTTATGGGCCGGAGGAGCGTTCTTGGGTTCCACGTCGGTTTATTCTGGACCATGCCCTCATCACCGACTTCTACAGAACCCACCCTAACAAGCCTGGTGGGCCGCCTAAAGGCGATCGTCGGAGGGGGGGTACTGTCACACCTGGTTCGTAACTCACCTGTGTTCCATCTTCCCTTGATTGCCCCGTTAGTTTAAATACCTGGTCTTCTCCGCCTTTCTTTGCTCGTGTGTTAATGTATTTGTTATGCCTGTTTGGTTCACGACCTGGATCCTGACCCTTGATGTTTTGTGGATTATTTTCAGTTCTTGGATTACCTTGGTTTTTTGTTCCGGTTCCGCAGGCCGACTTCCCTGCTCACCAGGCCAGGTTTTTCCTCTGTGTGAGATTTTCTGTTAACTAATAAACTTTTGTTTGAACTAAGAGTTCTTGTCCTCCTGACTCTGTGACCGCACCGGGGCCCGCACTTCATTACGGTGTGACAACCAGTGCACTTGGAAACATCGGCAGAAATCTTAAAATTCGTTGACAAAACCGTAAAAGAGAATGCACACTTGACACAGAATTTTACTGCTTTAGAGTTAAAAAAATGCCTAACAGGTTTTAAGAGAAGTCGAGCTCCGGGTTTAGACGGGCTTCCTGCAGAATTCTATCTGACCTATTGGGACCTTTTATCATCAGACATTTTAGATGTTTTTAAAGATTTTGAAAAACTCGACCGACTGCCTGACAGTTTTAGAGTGGGAATAGTGACTCTACTTTATAAAAAAAATGATAAGACTGACCTAAAGAATTGGAGGCCCATCACACTTTGACTGTAAACTTTTTAGCAAGGTTTTAGCGACACGGATGTCCTCTGTTTTAGAGGAGGTAATTCACCCAGACCAAGCTTGTGCCATCTCAGGGAGACAACTCACCGACAGCCTCGTACTGATTCGAGACATCATTGATTACGCTAGAGACAGAAACACCCGGCTTGTCATCTTAAATTTAGACTTTGAAAAAGCATTTGATCGGGTCTCGCATCAATATCTCTTTCAGGTGTTGCAGCCATCGAAAAGGGCCCGATTGTTCCTACTTGGTGAGCTTTGCTTGGTTGAGACGCTTGCCCCCCCCCCCCCCCCCCCCCCCCCTGCTCCCCTTGTGAAAAAGCAAACAGCGGCAGCAACAAAAACACAACGGGAACACCGTATTGAGGCTTTGTTCTGACCGCTCATTTGGTATGGCGTTTCTTTCAAGCAATTCTCCCGGTTAGCCCGCACTCGGCTCGCTCCCAGAGCCGTGTTAAAGTCTACTTCGCATTCACTCTCTTTTCTCAGCAGACTAAAAGAAAGTTTCATCTTGGGCTCCCTGAAACTTGCATCCTGCACCGCTGTTTGCTTTTTCACAAGAGCAGAGGAGAGCGCACCGTTCCCAGCGGCACTGCAGTACCGGGTCGAGGCTTGGAGTGAACGGAGCAAGCTTCTTTTTCAACTCCTATTCTTAAAAATCAATTTAATATGTTGTCCTCGTATAGAGGACATATTAAACTGATAAGAACAGATACTACACTTGATCTTAGCCAAAAGGCCGAGAAGCGATAACTGTCCACTGTTTCAGGTCCGAGGGCCCTTGCTGGCACAATGCGCACTTGTAGCAGTGTTCTTTTTATGGCCATAGGTGGCCAGAGTGTCACGTTGCACCTCCGCCCACCCGCTGCACTGAGCACTCTTCAGCCCTTTTAAATGGTATAACTTTGCACTCCCGCATGCTCCAGCAAGCACCATTCAAGCAACAACTTTGCACTCCAGCTTCGAACATCGGCACAGTCGCAACAAGTAAGGCGACTCTACTCAGAGAATTCACTCTGCAAAGTAGCAAGATTTCTTTTGCACAGACAGAAAGGGCTTCACCCGCAAAGGTAAAGCCTGCCAATAATAGAAACAACTCATTAGTGCTGCTCTCCACGGAAGTCTTTAGTAAAAGGCGAAAGACTTGTATGTTATGAAGAGAAACCAGAGTACGATTATCCGTCACTGCGGGAGCAGGGCATCAGGCTAGTTGGTATAGCCACCTTCCCCATGGTGAGCTTTGCTTGGTTGAGACGCTTGCCCCCCCCCCCCCCCCCCCCCCCCTTGCTCCTCGGCTGACCAAGTAGGAACAATCGGGCCCTATTCGATGGCTGCCTTGTCTTTTACTCTATGCAAAAGACAAGGCAGCAACAAAAACACCACGAGAATCCCGAATTGAGGCTTTGTTCTGACCGCTCATTCGGTGTCCCGTTTCTTTCAAGCAATTCTCCCGGTTAGCCGACACTCGGCTCGCTCCCATAGCCGTGTTAAAGTCTACTTCGCATTCACTCTCTTTTCTCTGCAGACTCATGCATTTTATAAGCAAAATCCCAAATCATGCAGAACTCACGAAAAGCTTTTTCTCGCTTTTCACTGCTTTTTACAAACTTTGGTCGGACGTTCACACCTTCTTGCATCCGAACACCTCCGCTTCCGCTTTTGATGATGTATATTCGGGCATTCGAACCTTTTATTACCCGCTTTTTACAAACCATTGTCGGACTTTCACACCTTCTTGCAGCCGCACACCACCTCTCCCGCTTTTGATGATGTATGGTACAGTATTCTTACCTTTTCTAACACATTTTTCAGCAATTATGGTTGGACATTCACACCTACTCACAGCTGGACACCTCCGCTCCCGCTTTTGATCATACAATGTCGGGACATCGCTCCTTGTCTTACCAGCTTTTTACAAACTTTAGTCGAACATTCACACCTTCTTGCAGCTGAACACCTCCGCTCCCGCTTTTGATGATGTATAGTCGGGCTTTCGAGCATTTTCTTACCCGGTTTTTACAAATTATGGTTGGACATTCAGACCTTGCAGCCGAACACTTCCGCTCTCTCTTTTGATCATACATTGTCGGGCATTCGCACCTTTTCTTACCCGCTTTTTACAAACTATAGTCAGACATTCACACCTTGCAGCTGAACCTCCGCTCCCTGTTTTGATCATGTATGGTCTGGCAATACTACCTTTTCTTCCCCCGTTTGTGACTAATTATGGCTGGACATTCACACCTACTTGCAGTCGAACAGCTCTGCTCCCGCTTTTGATTATGTTTGGTTGGATATTCGAACCTTTTCTTAACTGCTTTTTACAAACCATGGTCGGACTTTCACACCTTCTTGTAGCCGAACAACTCCGCTCCCGCTATTGATTTTGTACAATCGGGTATTTTAACCTTTTCTTACGCGCTTTTTACCAACTATGGTCGGACATTCACACCGTCTTACAGCGGAACACCTCCGCTCCCGCTTTTTATGGTGTATAGTCGGGCATTCGAACCTTTTCTTACCCGCTATTTACAAACTATGGTAGGACATTCAAACTTTCGTGTATCCGAAAACCTCTGCTCTCTCTTTTGATCATACATTGTCGGACATTCGCACCTTTTCTTACCCGCTTTTTACAAACCATGGTCGGACTGTCACACCTTCTTGTAGCCGAACACATCCGCTCCCGCTATTGATTGTGTACAGTCGGGTATTTTAACCTTTTCTTACCCGCTTTTTACCAACTATGGTCGGACATTCACACCGTCTTACAGTGGAACACCTCTGCTCCCGCTTTTGATGGTGTATAGTCGGGCATTCGAACCTTTTCTTACCCGCTATTTACAAACTATGGTAGGACATTCAAACCTTCGTGTATCCGAAAACCTCCGCTCTCTCTTTTGATCATACATTGTCGGACATTCCCACCTTTTCTTACCCGCTTTTTACACAACATGGTCGGACTGTCACACCTTCTTGTAGCCGAACACATCCGCTCCCGCTATTGATTGTGTACAGTTGGGTATTTTAACCTTTTCTTACCCGCTTTTTACCAAGTATGGTCGGACATTCACACCTTCGTACAGCGGAACACCTCCGCTCCCTCTTTTGATGGTGTATGTTCGGGCATTCAAACCTTTTCTTACCCGCTTTTTCCAAACTATGGTCGGCTATTCACAGCTTCCTCTCCACCATACTTGTATGGTGGGATATTCACACCCACTTGCATCCGAAAACCTCCGCCCCAAATTTTGTTGATATTTAGTCGGACATTCGCACCTTACCCGCTTTTGGCAAACTATGGCCTTCTTGCAGCCTAACAACTCTGATCTTGCTTTTGATGATGTAAGGTTGGGCATTCAGACCTTGCTTCACCTGCTTTTCACCAAATATAGTCGGACATTCACACCTTCTTGCAGCCGAACACTTCCGCTCCACCTTTTAGTGTTCTATCACACCTTTTTTTTCACCGCATTTTATACATTATGGTTGGAAATTTTCAACCACTTTCATCCGAAGACCTCTCCCCACGCTTTTGTTAATATATTTGAACTTTAGTTTGACATTCAAACCTTCTTGCAGCTGAACCACCTCCGCTCCCTGTTTTGATCATATATGGTCTGGCAATACTACCTTTTCTTACCCGTTTGTGAGTAATTATGGCTGGACATTCACACCTACTTGCAGCCGAACACAACCTCTCTCGCTTTTGATGATGTATGGACCGGCATTTTTACCTTTTCTAACACATTTTTCAGCAATTATGGTCGGAGATTCACACCTACTCACAGCCGAACAACTCCGCTCCCGCATTTGATGATGTATAGTCGGGCATTCTCACCCTTTCTCATCAGCTTTTTGCAAATTATGATCTGACATTCACACCTACTTGCAGTCGAACAGCTCTGCTCCCGCTTTTGATTATGTTTGGTTGGATATTCGAACCTTTTCTTAACTTCTTTTTACATATTTTGGTTGGACGTTCACACCTTCTTGTAGCCGAACACTTCCACTCCTGCTTTTGATGATGTATGGTTGGGCATTCACACCTTTTTTTTGCCCATTTTTCAGGAATTATGGGTGGACATTCACACCTTGCAGCTGAACACCTCCTATCCCACTTATGATCATGTGCGGTTTGATTTTCGAAAAGTTTTTTTCATGTTTTCTAGCAATTATTGATGGACATGTAGACCTTCTTGCAGCTGAACACCTCCGCTCCCGCTTTTGATCATACATTGTCAGGCATTCGCACCTTGTCTTACCCACTTTTTACAAACTTTAGTCGAACAGTCACACCTTTTTGCAGCCGAACACCACCTCTACCGCTTTTGATGATGTATGGTCCAGCATTCTTACCTTTTCTAACACATTCTTCAGCAATTATGGTCGGACATTCACACCTACTCAGAGCCGAACACCTCCGCTCCCGCATTTGATGGTCTATAGTCGGGCATTCTACAGCGGAAAAGACTCAGTCTTATGTTTGGTTAGATATTCAAACCTTTTCTTAACTGCTTTTTACAAACTTTGGTCGGACGTTCACAATATCTTGCAGCCGAACACCTCCGCTTCCGCTTTTGATGGTGTATATTCGGGCATACGAACCTTTTCTTACCCGCTTTTTACAAACCAAGGTCGGACTTTCACACCTTCTCTTAGCTGAACAACTCCGCTCCCTCTTTTGATTGTGTACAGTCGGGTAATTTAACCTTTTCTTACCCGCTTTTTACCATCTATGGTCGGACATTCACACCTTCTTGCAGCTGAACACCTCCTCTCCTGCTTATGATCATGTGCAGTTTGATATTCGAAAATTTTCTTTCATGTTTTCTAGCAATTATTGATGGACATTCAGACCGTCTTGAAGCTGAACACCGTCTTGAAGCTGAACACCTCCGCTCCCACTTTTGATGGTGTATAGCGGGCTTTCGAGCCTTTTCTTCCCCGGTTTTTACAAATTATGGTTGGACATTCAGACCTTCTTGCAGCCGAAAACCTCCACTCCCTCTTTTGATCATACATTGTCGGGCATTCGCACCTTTTCTTACCCGCTTTTTACAAACCATGGTCGGACTTTCACACCTTCTTGTAGCCGAACAACTCCGCTCCCGCTATTGATTGTGTACAGTCGGGTATTTTAACCTTTTCTTACCCGCTTTTTACCAACTATTGTTGGACATTCACACCGTCTTACAGCGGAACACCTCCGCTCCCTCTTTTGATGGTGTATGTTCGGGCACTCAAACCTTTTCTTACCCGCTTTTTACAAACTATGGTCAGACATTCAAACCTTCTTGTAGCCGAACACATCCACTCCTGCTTTTGATGATGGGTATTCAAACCTACTTGTGTCCCGCTTTTCATTAATTATGGGTGGACATACACACCTTGTCGCACCCAAACACCTCCGCTCCCTGTTTTGATCATGTATGATTGGACATTCGCACCTTTTCTCACCCGCTTTTTACTATGGTCGGCCATTCACAGCTTCCTCTCCACCATACTTGTATGGTGGGATATTCACACCCACTTGCATCGGAAGACCTCCGCCCCAAATTTTGTTGATATTTAGTCGGTCATTCGCAGCTTACCCGCTTTTGGCAAACTATGGCCTTCTTGCAGCCAAACAACTCTGATCTTGCTTTTGATGATGTAAGGCTGGGCATTCAGACCTTGCTTCACCTGCTTTTCACCAAATATAGTCGGACATTCACACCTTCTTGCAGCCGAACACTTCCGCTCCACCTTTTAGTGTTCTATCACACCTTTTTTTTCACCGCATTTTATACATTATGGTTGGAAATTTTCAACCACTCTCATCCGAAGACCTCTCCTCCCGCTTTTGTTAATATATTTGAACTTTAGTTTGACATTCAAACCTTCTTGCAGCTGAACCACCTCCGCTCCCTGTTTTGATCATATATGGTCTGGCTACTACCTTTTCTTACCCGTTTGTGAGTAATTATGGCTGGACATTCACACCTACTTGCAGTCGAACACAACCTCTCTTGCTTTTGATGATGTATGGACCGGCATTTTTACCTTTTCTAACACATTTTTCAGCAATTATGGTCGGAGATTCACACCTACTCACAGCCGCACAACTCCGCTCCCGCATTTGATAATGTATAGTCGGGCATTCTCACCCTTTCTCATCAGCTTTTTGCAAATTATGATCTGACATTCACACCTACTTGCAGTCGAACAGCTCTGCTCCCACTTTTGATTATGTTTGGTTGGATATTCGAACCTTTTCTTAACTTCTTTTTACATATTTTGGTTGGACGTTCACACCTTCTTGTAGCCGAACACTTCCACTCCTGCTTTTGATGATGTATGGTTGGGCATTCACACCTTTTTTTTGCCCATTTTTCAGGAATTATGGGTGGACATTCACACCTTGCAGCTGAACACCTCCTATCCCACTTATGATCATGTGCGGTTTGATTTTCGAAAAGTTTCTTTCATGTTTTCTAGCAATTATTGATGGACATGTAGACCTTCTTGCAGCTGAACACCTCCGCTCCCGCTTTTGATCATACATTGTCAGGCATTCGCACCTTGTCTTACCCACTTTTTACAAACTTTAGTCGAACAGTCACACCTTTTTGCAGCCGAACACCACCTCTCCCGCTTTTGATGATGTATGGTCCAGCATTCTTACCTTTTCTAACACATTCTTCAGCAATTATGGTCGGACATTCACACCTACTCAGAGCCGAACACCTCCGCTCCCGCATTTGATGGTGTATAGTCGGGCATTCTCACCCTTTCTCATCAGCTTTTTACAAATTATGATCTGACATTCACACCTGCTTTTGATAATGTATTGTTAGGCATTCGCACCTTTTTTTTTACCCATTTTTCATGAATTATGGGTGGACATTCACACCTTCTTGCAGCCGAACACCTCCTCTCCCGCTTATGATCATGTGCGGTTTGATATTCGAAAATTTACTTTCTTGTTTTAAAGCAATTATTGATGGACATTCAAACCTTCTTTTTGATGGTGTATAGTCGGGCTTTCGAGCCTTTTCTTCCCGGTTTTTACAAACCATGGTCGGACTTTCACACCTTCTTGTAGCCGAACAACTCCGCTCCCGCTATTGATTGTGTACAGTCGGGTATTTTAACCTTTTCTTACCCGCTTTTTACCAACTATGGTCGGACATTCACACCGTCTTACAGCGGAACACCTCTGCTCCCGCTTTTGATGGTGTATAGTCGGGCATTCTAAGCTTTTCTTACCCGCTTTTTACAAACTATGGTGGGACATTCAAACCTTCTTGTATCCGAAAACCTCCGCTCTCTCTTTTGATCATACATTGTCAGACATTCGCACCTTTTCTTACCCGCTTTTTACAAACCATGGTCGGACTTTCACATCTTCTTGTAGCCGAACACATCCGCTCCCGCTATTGATTGTGTACAGTCGGGTATTTTAACCTTTTCTTACCCGCTTTTTACCAAGTATGGTCGGACATTCACACCTTCGTACAGCGGAACACCTCCGCTCCCTCTTTTGATGGTGTATGTTCGGGCATTCAAACCTTTTCTTACCCGCTTTTTCCAAACTATGGTCGGCTATTCACAGCTTCCTCTCCACCATACTTGTATGGTGGGATATTCACACCCACTTGCATCCGAAGACCTCCGCCCCAAATTTTGTTGATATTTAGTCGGACATTCGAACCTTACCCGCTTTTGGCAAACTATGGCCTTCTTGCAGCCAAACAACTCTGATCTTGCTTTTGATGATGTAAGGTTGGGCATTCAGACCTTGCTTCACCTGCTTTTCACCAAATATAGTCGGACATTCACACCTTCTTGCAGCCGAACACTTCCGCTCCACCTTTTAGTGTTCTATCACACCTTTTTTTTCACCGCATTTTATACATTATGGTTGAAAATTTTCAACCACTCTCATCCGAAGACCTCTCCTCCCGCTTTTGTTAATATATTTGAACTTTAGTTTGACATTCAAACCTTCTTGCAGCTGAACCACCTCCGCTCCCTGTTTTGATCATATATGGTCTGGCTACTACCTTTTCTTACCCGTTTGTGAGTAATTATGGCTGGACATTCACACCTACTTGCAGTCGAACACAACCTCTCTCGCTTTTGATGATGTATGGACCGGCATTTTTACCTTTTCTAACACATTTTTCAGCAATTATGGTCGGAGATTCATACCTACTCACAGCCGAACAACTCCGCTCCCTTATTTGATGATGTATAGTCGGGCATTCTCACCCTTTCTCATCAGCTTTTTGCAAATTATGATCTGACATTCACACCTACTTGCAGTCGAACAGCTCTGCTCCCGCTTTTGATTATGTTTGGTTGGATATTCGAACCTTTTCTTAACTTCTTTTTACATATTTTGGTTGGACGTTCACACCTTCTTGTAGCCGAACACTTCCACTCCTGATTTTGATGATGTATGGTTGGGCATTCACACCTTTTTTTTGCCCATTTTTCAGGATTTATGGGTGGACATTCACACCTTGCAGCTGAACACCTCCTATCCCACTTATGATCATGTGCGGTTTGATTTTCGAAAAGTTTCTTTCATGTTTTCTAGCAATTATTGATGGACATGTAGACCTTCTTGCAGCTGAACACCTCCGCACCCGCTTTTGATCATACATTGTCAGGCATTCGCACCTTGTCTTACCCACTTTTTACAAACTTTAGTCGAACAGTCACACCTTTTTGCAGCCGAACACCACCTCTCCCGCTTTTGATGATGTATGGTCCAGCATTCTTACCTTTTCTAACACATTCTTCAGCAATTATGGTCGGACATTCACACCTACTAAGAGCCGAACACCTCCGCTCCCGCATTTGATGGTGTATAGTCGGGCATTCTCACCCTTTCTCATCAGCTTTTTACAAATTATGATCTGACATTCACACCTGCTTTTGATAATGTATTGTTAGGCATTCGCACCTTTTTTTTACCCATTTTTCATGAATTATGGGTGGACATTCACACCTTCTTGCAGCCGAACACCTCCTCTCCCGCTTATGATCATGTGCGGTTTGATATTCGAAAATTTACTTTCTTGTTTTAAAGCAATTATTGATGGACATTCAAACCTTCTTTTTGATGGTGTATAGTCGGGCTTTCGAGCCTTTTCTTCCCGGTTTTTACAAACCATGGTCGGACTTTCACACCTTCTTGTAGCCGAACAACTCCGCTCCCGCTATTGATTGTGTACAGTCGGGTATTTTAACCTTTTCTTACCCGCTTTTTACCAACTATGGTCGGACATTCACACCGTCTTACAGCGGAACACCTCTGCTCCCGCTTTTGATGGTGTATAGTCGGGCATTCGAACCTTTTCTTACCCGCTTTTTACAAACTATGGTGGGACATTCAAACCTTCTTGTATCCGAAAACCTCCGCTCTCTCTTTTGATCATACATTGTCGGACATTCGCACCTTTTCTTATCCGCTTTTTACAAACCATGGTCGGACTTTCACATCTTCTTGTAGCCGAACACATCCGCTCCCGCTATTGATTGTGTACAGTCGGGTATTTTAACCTTTTCTTACCCGCTTTTTACCAAGTATGGTTGGAGATTAACACCTACTCACAGCCGAACACCTCCGCTCCCGCATTTGATGGTGTATATTCGGGCATACAAACCTGTTCTTACCCGCTTTTTACAAGCCATGGTCGGACTTTCACACCTTCTTGTAGCTGAACAACTCCGCTCCCTCTTTTGATTGTGTACAGTCGGGCATACAAACCTGTTCTTACCCGCTTTTTACAAACTATGGTCGGACATTCAAACCTTATTGTAGCCGAACACATCCACTCCTGCTTTTGATGATGTATGGTTGGGCATTCGCACCTTTTCTTACCCATTTTTCAGTAATTATGGGTGGATATTCACACCTTCTTGCAGCGGAACACCTCCTCTCCCGCTTATGATTATGTGCGGTTTGATATTCGAAAATTTTCTTTCATGTTTTATAGCAATTATTGATGGACATTCATACCTTCTTGAAGCCGAACACATCCACTCCTGCTTTTGATGATGTATGGTTGGGCATTCGAACCTACTTGTTGCCCGTTTTTCATTAATTATGGGTGGACATTCACACCTTGTCGCAGCCAAACACCTCCGCTCCCTGTTTTGATCATGTATGTTTTGACATTCGCACCTTTTCTCACCTGCTTTTTACTATTGTCGGCCAATCACAGCTTCCTCTCCACCATACTTGTATGGTAGGAAATTCTCACCCACTCTCATCCGAAGACCTCTCCTCCCGCTTTTGTTAATATTTAGTCGGGCATTCGAACCTTTTCTTACCCACTTTTTACAAATTATGGTCGAACATTTACACCTACTTGCAGCTGAATACTTCCGCTCCACCTTTTAGTGATGTATGGTTGGCATTTGCACCTTTTGTTACCCTCTTTTTATACTGATTGCTGAAGATTAAGTTGTTCTTTCTCAAACTACAATTTTTTTTTAATTGTTGAAACTTGATTTGAAGTGGATAAATAAGGAGGACAAACAGTTTTAAGTCACGCTGATAGAAGAAATTAATTTCATAGCAAAATCTGTATTTCGTCATATGTCGAGAGATGCTTATTGCTGAAGAAGTTCTTTCTCATTCTACAAAGTAAAACGTTGTTTATCGTTGAAACTTGATTAGACATGAATAAATATGAAGGACAAAGCAGTCTTAACTTGGTTTGAGTTAATTAATTCGTTTTATAGGAGAATCCGAATTCGTGCTTATTTTCGGATTCCTGAAGAATGAGTCTGGTTCTTTCTCATAATACAAAGTTTGTTGTTTATTGTTGAAACTTCATCAGAAGTGAAGAAATAAATGAATGCCTATCAACAAATGTGGGATCTAAACTCTACTGCTTCCTCTAAAATAATTTCTTTTCTCAATTCAGAAATGTGTGTGTGTAAGTCACAACACCCGTGACACCAAAACGGCTTTCTTTTCTCTCTTTTCTCTACACTCTGCACTATGAGCACACACACCAAATCAGAAAGGCTTTTTTCTCTCTTTTCTACATTATGGACTGTGGGGACACAAAACCGCTCTCTCTCATTTTTTTTTTATTGTGTGCCAGGGCGTTGTCTCACGTATTAGATTATGCTTAAGATACGAATGGGTTTATCAGTCACATCAGAATCCATACATACTGATCCTCCCGTAATAAAATGGTCGGATCTTATCAAACACTTTGTTTCTTGTGACAATCAAGTCAGCGAAACAGCGTATACACGTCAAGACACTGAATCAAGTTTGCCACAAGAACTCATAAGTTTGGCAGTATTGCTCTGCCGTCAGCAATCATACACCCATTTTATTTTCGTGAGACGTGCAGGCACCTGTTCATCTACTGTTCTATCACTATGAATTAGTTTATCTATTATCAATAAGGATACTTCTACAACTACTATCAAAGTATGTCCAGACTTCTTATGTCGTCAGTTGCTATATATGAATAAGTGGGTAGCTACTGACAAGCATTAAGCACATTATGTCACACAGCCCAAACATATAACATTTCAGGACACACCACACAGTTAACAACCACAGTGAAGTGTCAAAGCCCAAACATTCAACAGGACACTTACACAACACATTCAAATCAAACAGTCAGACAACATACAAGAACATATACCCCAGCCGGCATTGCTCCCTGCCTATTTTCCTACAGCTCACTATGTGTGCGCACACCTTTATTCACAAACTATTCAACTTATACTCTTTTACCGAAGCTGCTACAGCTCGATTGGCCGAATACCCTTAGATCCTATTTCGGTGAATTTGACATCTGCCTTACATGTAACAGATTAGCGGTTTAGCAGTTTTAATTTAGTTTGAGTGAAGGAATTCATTTTATAGCAAAATCCGAAATCGTGAAGCACTCATGAAAGTAAGCTTATTCTCGGATTCCTGAAACTTTAGATTTGCTCTTTCTTTTACTGCAAAGTACAACGTTGTTTTTTTTGTTTAAATCTTTCTAGACATGGTAAATATGAACGACAAAGCAGTTTTAACATAGTTTGAGTGAAGGAATTCATTTTATAGATAAAAAAGGCTAACCGGGAGAATTGCTTGAAAGAAACGCGACACCGAATGAGCGGTCAGAACAAAGCCTCAATACGGGATTCTCGTGGTGTTTTTGTTGCTGCCTTGTCTTTTGCATAGAGTAAAAGACAAGGCAGCCATCGAATAGGGCCCGATTGTTCCTACTTGGTCAGCGAGGAGCAAGGAGGGGAGCAAGCGTCTCAACCAAGCAAAGCTCACCATGGGGAAGGTGGCTATGGCAACTAGCCTGATTCCCTGCTCCCGCAGTGACGGATAATCGTACTCTGGTTTCTCTTCATAACATACAAGTCTTTCGCCTTTTACTAAAGACTTCCGTGGAGAGCAGCACTAATGAGTTGTTTCTATTATTGGCAGGCTTTACCTTTGCGGGTGAAGCCCTTTCTGTCTGTGCAAAAGAAATCTTGCTACTTTGCAGAGTGAATTCTCTGAGTAGAGTCGCCTTACTTGTTGCGACTGTGCCGATGTTCGAAGCTGGAGTGCAAAGTTGTTGCTTGAATGGTGCTTGCTGGAGCATGCGGGAGTGCAAAGTTATACCATTTAAAAGGGCTGAAGAGTGCTCAGTGCAGCGGGTGGGCGGAGGTGCAACGTGACACTCTGGCCACCTATGGCCATAAAAAGAACACTGCTACAAGTGCGCATTGTGCCAGCAAGGGCCCTCGGACCTGAAACAGTGGACAGTTATCGCTTCTCGGCCTTTTGCGAGACCCGATCAAATGCTTTTTCAAAGTCTAAATTTAAGATGACAAGCCGGGTGTTTCTGTCTCTAGCGTAATCAATGATGTCTCGAATCAGTACGAGGCTGTCGGTGAGTTGTCTCCCTGAGATGGCACAAGCTTGGTCTGGGTGAATTACCTCCTCTAAAACAGAGGACATCCGTGTCGCTAAAACCTTGCTAAAAAGTTTACAGTCAAAGTTTAAAAGTGTGATGGGCCTCCAATTCTTTAGGTCAGTCTTATCATTTTTTTTATAAAGTAGAGTCACTATTCCCACTCTAAAACTGTCAGGCAGTCGGTCGAGTTTTTCAAAATCTTTAAAAACATCTAAAATGTCTGATGATAAAAGGTCCCAATAGGTCAGATAGAATTCTGCAGGAAGCCCGTCTAAACCCGGAGCTCGACTTCTCTTAAAACCTGTTAGGCATTTTTTTAACTCTAAAGCAGTAAAATTCTGTGTCAAGTGTGCATTCTCTTTTACGGTTTTGTCAACGAATTTTAAGATTTCTGCCGATGTTTCCAAGTGCACTGGTTTCTCTTTGTACATGTTACTATAAAAGGTATGTACAGTTTCAATCATCTCTTGTGTGGATTTTGTTAAAAACCCATCTTCTCTTTTTAGATTTTGATTACACTCCTTTTTGTTTATAACTTTCTTTCTTTTTCACCTTCCTCAATTTCCTGCTCCCTGCTTCTTACAAAAATTCCTTTACTCTTTATTTCTGCTAAAACTGACATTTCCTTTTTGACATCTTTGATTTCTTCTTTAAAGTCTATGCCACACTGATTTAGTTTAAAGTAGCGCTGTAAGCGTTTATGTAGTCCCATCATACATCTATTCTCTTTCCTTTTTTTACGTTTACCTTGCTGTTTAAAAAAAGTCTGTGTCGTTTCCTTCACCATTTCCCACCATTGTGCATGTGTTTCGTAGAGGTCTTGAAGGGTCTGCCACTCTTTATAACATTCCCTGTACTGACTGACTATGATTTCATCCTCCAACAGGGAACAGTTGAGTTTCCACAGACCACTTCCTACCGTCACACCAGAAGGGGGTGAAAGGGTGCAGGAGAGCATAAGGTGGTCTGAAAAGAAAACAGGGGTTAATCTAACATCAGTGGGTGGGCAATCTCTAGTAAAGAAATAATCAATGCGAGAGGCTCTGGTGCCATCATGACTAAACCAGGTGAAGCCCTCCTCTCTGGGATGCATGGT
Organism: Leuresthes tenuis; assembly: GCF_036924035.1. Classification (NCBI taxonomy): domain Eukaryota; kingdom Metazoa; phylum Chordata; class Actinopteri; order Atheriniformes; family Atherinopsidae; genus Leuresthes; species Leuresthes tenuis. Next base: position 191,017 of record NW_027325427.1, on the reverse strand, counting down.
TTTAAAACAGTCAGTAAGCTTAAAATCCCTGCATATGCCCTGAAGTAAAATCGAAGTCTTATCCACTTTAAAATCTACCCCTGCTCTTTTTCTATCTTTCCTGCTCAAGATACAGTTAAAATCCCCTCCTACAACTAAAGGTACTTGCCCTAGCATGTAAAGCTGTATATCTTCTAAAAGGTCATACCTTTCATTTTTTCCATTGAAACCATAAATATTTAAGAGGTTAAAGTCTTGCCCCATAAAATTCAAGTGTGCTAAAAGTGCCCGTCCGTCTCTCACCACTGTGCTACCTTTCACCAGAACATGCGGATTTTTAATTAGAATGGCCACACCATCATTTTTATTTTGATTGGAGCCACTCCATATCGATAAATGGGGCCACATTTCCTCCCATTGTCTATGGTTTTTTAAAAAAGGTAGTCCACATTCTTGTATTAAAAACACATCTGATTTTATGGAGTCTAAGAAGGATAAAATACTCTGGGCTCTTGTCTTTGATTTCACACTTCTCACATTTAGTGTTGAGAAGGTGAGAACCATTAAAAGCATAAAGGAAAGTAGGTATGTCATTTTCGTTTTTCTAAGTTATCAAAACAAATTACACACAGGTTATTTCTTGGGAAACTAGCTCTTCCTTCATTTCTTTAGGTGAAAAGTGAGTAGGGTGATCTATATTTCCTTTTCGGACTCTTGGTGTTGGCCTCTGACGCAATGTTGCATTTAACTTTGAGTCCCTGGGGGTTGATTGCAGAGCTGAAGTTAAAAAGGAGACCTCATTTGGTGAGTCGGAGGGGAAGACTCTAGGTTCTTCCACTGAAGAACTGTCTGAAAGGGACCTAACCCTTCCCCTCTTCTCTGATACCACTGGGGAATCAGAGGCTCAGATGCCGTCCTCTTCGGCTGTTGACCTTCGGGGAGGTGAGTATCTTCACTAGACTCACCTGTCTGCTCTTCCTCCTCATTTAGCGTAGCTCCACCCTCTGCCTGTGAATTCTCACAGACTTCAACACTGAGTGGTGAGGCCTCTACAGGCCCCTCCCCTTTTTGCTCCTCACTTCCAATCCAAGCTTTTGGCGGGAAGTTTGAATTTATTGGGTCAACCTCTTCACTTTGTTCACCAACTGCCACCTTTGGTCCTTCTCTTTGTTGGCTTGACTGTGGCTTTACCGTCTTTAATTTGTTGGCAAAAGATTTAGGGCAATCTCTGAAGAGGTGATTTAATTCTCCACAGAGATTACATTTCCTGCCATTTGGACACTCTCCAAAAGTTTGCCCAATTTCTCTGCTCTTCCCACATAACACCTTGCAATAAGCATCTCTCGACATATGACGAAATACAGATTTTGCTATAAAATTAATTCCTTCTATCAGCCTGACTTAAAACTCTTTGTCCTCCTTATTTATCCACTTCAAATCAAGTTTCAACAATTAAAAAAAATTTGTAGTTTGAGAAAGAACAACTTAATCTTCAGCAATCAGTATAAAAAGAGGTGCAAATGCCAACCATACATACCTAAAAGGTGGAGCGGAAGTATTCAGCTGCAAGTAGGTGTGAATGTTCGACCATAATTTGTAAAAAGCGGGTAAGAAAAGGTTCGAATGCCCGACTATATATTAACAAAAGCGGGAGGAGAGGTCTTCGGATGAGAGTGGGTGAGAATTTCCAACCATAATCTATAAAATACGGTGAAAAAAAATATGTGAATGCCTCATAGAACACTAAAAGCGGAAGTGTTCGGCTGCAAGAAGGTGTGAATGTCCGACTATATTTGGTGAAAAGCAGGTGAAGCAAGGTCTGAATGCCCAACCTTACATCATCAAAAGCGAGATCAGAGGTGTTTGGCTGCAAGAAGGCCATAGTTTGCCAAAAGCGGGTAAGGTGCGAATGACCGACTAAATATCAACAAAAGTGGGGGCGGAGGTCTTCGGATGCAAGTGGGTGTGAATATCCCACCATACAAGTATGGTGGAGAGGAAGCTGTGAATGGCCGACCATAGTAAAAGGCGGGTGACAGAAGGTGCGAATGTCAAACCATACATAATCAAAACAGGGAGCGGAGGTGTTCTGCTGTAAGAAGGTGTGAATGTCCAACCATAGTTGGTAAAAAGCGGGTAAGAAAAGGTTAAAATACCCGACTGTACACAATCAATAGCGGGAGCGGAGTTGTTCGGCTACTAAAAGGTGTGAAAGTCCGACCATGGTTTGTAAAAAGCGGGTAAGAAAAGGTGCGAATGCCCGACAATGTATGATCAAAAGAGGGAGTGGAGGTTTTCGGCTGCAAGAAGGTCTGAATGTCCAACCATAATTTGTAAAAACCGGGGAAGAAAAGGCTCGAAAGCCCGACTATACACCATCAAAAGTGGGAGCGGAGGTGTTCAGCTGCAAGACGGTCTGAATGTCCATCAATAATTGCTAGAAAACATGAAAGAAAATTTTCGAATATCAAACTGCACATGATCATAAGCGGGAGAGGAGGTGTTCAGCTGCAAGAAGGTGTGAATGTCTACCCATAATTACTGAAAAATGGGTAAGAAAAGGTGCGAATGCCCAACTATACACCATCAAAAGCGGAAGCGGAGGTGTTCGGCTGCAAGACGGTGTGAACGTCCGACCAAAGTTTGTAAAAAGCATTAAGAAAATGTTCGAATATCCAACCAAACATAATCAAAAGCGGGAGCAGAGCTGTTCGACTGCAAGTAGGTGTGAATATCAGATCATAATTTGCAAAAAGCTGATGAGAAAGGGTGAGAATGCCCGACTATACACTATCAAATGTGGGAGCGGAGGTGTTCGTCTGTGAGTAGGTGTGAATGTCCAACCATAATTGCTGAAAAATGTGTTAGAAAAGGTAAGAATGCCGGACCATATATCATCAAAAGCGGGAGAGGTTGTGTTCGGCTGCAAGGTGTGAATGTTCAGCCATAATTACTCACAAACGGGTAAGAAAAGGTACTATTGCCAGACCATATATGATCAAAACAGGGAGCGGAGGTGGTTCAGCTGCAAGAAGGTTTGAATGTCCGACTAAAGTTTGTAAAAAGCGGGTAAGACAAGGTGTGAATGCCCGACAATGTATGATCAAAAGAGCAGCGGAGGTTTTCGGCTGCAAGAAGGTCTGAATGTCCACCCATAATTACTGAAAAATGGGTAAGAAAAGGTGCGAAAGCCCAACCGCACATGATCATAAGTGGATGAGAAGGTGTTCGACTGCAAGTAGGTGTGAATGTAGGATCATAATTTGTAAAAAGCGGGTAAGAAAAGGTAAGAATGCCCAACCATAAATTATCAAAAGCGGCAGCAGAGTTTCGGCTGGTATTTATCAATGTCTAGATAGATTTCAACAAAAAACAACGTTGTACTTTGCAGTAAAAGAAAGTGCAAATCAAAAGTTTTAGGAATCCGAGAATAAGCTTATTTTCATGAGTTCTGCACGATTTCGGATTTTATGTATAAAATGAATTTCTTCACGCAAACTAAGTTAACACTGCTTTGTCCTTCATATGTACCCATTTCTACATATATTTCAAGCAGAAACTTCCTCATATTACCCTGAATGAGAAAGAGCCACACTTGTGATTAAGCCATACCTCCCTTTTGAGGAGTTCTGCATGATTTGGGATTTTATCGATAAAATTAATTCCTTCACTCAAACTATGTTAAAACGGCTTTTACCTTCATATTTATCAATGTCTCGATAGATTTAAACAAAAAAACAACGTTGTACTTTGCAATAAAAGAAAGAGCAAATCAAAAGTTTTAGGAATCCGAGAATAAGCTTATTTTCATGAGTTCTGCACGATTTCGGATTTTATGTATAAAATGAATTCATTCACTCAAACCAAGTTAAAACTGCTTTTTCCTTCATATTTATCAATGTCTAGATCGACTTCAACAAAGAACAACATTGTATTTTGCAGTAGAAGAAAGAGCAAAACTGAAGGATCAGGAATCCGAGAATAAGCTTCTTTTCATACGTTCTGCATGATTTGGGATTTTATGAATAAAATGAATTCCTTCACTCAAACTAAGTTAACACTGCTTTGTCCTTCATATGTACCCATTTCTACATATATTTCAAGCATAAACTTCCTCATACTACCCTGAATGAGAAAGAGCCACACTTGTGATTAAGCCATACGCCCCTTTTGAGGAGTTCTGCATGATTTGGGATTTTATCTATGAAATCAATTCCTTCACTCAAACTATGTTAAAACGGCTTTTACCTTCATATTTATCAATGTCTCGATAGATTTAAACAAAAAAAAAACAACGTTGTACTTTGCAGTAAAAGAAAGAGCCAATCAAAAGTTTTAGGAATCCGAGAATAAGCTTATTTTCATGAGTTCTGCGCGATTTCGGATTTTATGTATAAAATGAATTCATTCACTCAAACCAAGTTAAAACTGCTTTTTCCTTCATATTTATCAATGTCTAGATCGACTTCAACAAAGAACAACATTGTATTTTGCAGTAGAAGAAAGAGCAACACTGAAGGATCAGGAATCCGAAAATAAGCTTATTTTCTTATGGGCAAGTGGGAACTGCTTTGTCCTTCATATTTATCAATGTGTAGATGGATTTCAACTTCTTCTACTGCAAAGTCCAATGTTTTTCTTTGTTGAAGTCGATCTAGACATTGATGAATATGGAAGGACAAAGCAGTTTTAACTTGGTTTGAGCAAAGCAATTCATTTTATAGCAAAATCCGAAATCGTGCAGAACTCATGAAAGCAGGCTTATACTCGGATTCCTGAAACTTTAGATTTGCTCTTTCTTTTACTGCAAAGTACAACGTTGTTTTCTTGTTTAAATATTTCTAGACATGGTAAATATGAAGGACAAATCAGTTTTAACATAGTTTGAGTGAAGTAATGCATTTTATAAGCAAAATCTCAAATCATGCAGAACTGACAAAATGCTTTTTCTTGCTTTTCACTGCTTTTTACAAACTTTGGTCGGACGTTCACACCTTCTTGCATCCGAACACCTCCGCTTCCGCTTTTGATGATGTATATTCGGGCACTCGAACCTCTTTTTACCCGCTTTTTACAAACCATTGTCGGACTTTCACACCTTCTTGCAGCCGAACACCACCTCTCCCGCTTTTGATGATGTATGGTCCAGTATTCTTACCTTTTCTAACACATTTTTCAGCAATTATGGTCGGACATTCACACCTACTCACAGCTGGACACCTCCGCTCCCGCTTTTGATCATACAATGTCGGGACATCGCTCCTTGTCTTACCAGCTTTTTACAAACTTTAGTCGAACATTCACACCTTCTTGCAGCTGAACACCTCCGCTCCCGCTTTTGATGATGTATAGTCGGGCTTTCGAGCCTTTTCTTACCCGGTTTTTACAAATTATAGTTGGACTGTCACACCTTCTTGTAGCCGAACACATCCGCTCCCGCTATTGATTGTGTACAGTCGGGTATTTTAACCTTTTCTTACCCGCTTTTTACCAAGTATGGTCGGACATTCACACCTTCGTACAGCGGAACACCTCCGCTCCCTCTTTTGATGGTGTATGTTCGGGCATTCAAACCTTTTCTTACCCGCTTTTTCCAAACTATGTTCGGCTATTCACAACTTCCTCTCCACCATACTTGTATGGTGGGATATTCACACCCACTTGCATCCGAAAACCTCCGCCCCAAATTTTGTTGATATTTAGTCGGACATTCGCACCTTACCCGCTTTTGGCAAACTATGGCCTTCTTGCAGCCAAACAACTCTGATCTTGCTTTTGATGATGTAAGGTTGGGCATTCAGACCTTGCTTCACCTGCTTTTCACCAAATATAGTCGGACATTCACACCTTCTTGCAGCCGAACACTTCCGCTCCACCTTTTAGTGTTCTATCACACCTTTTTTTTCACCGCATTTTATACATTATGGTTGGAAATTTTCAACCACTTTCATCCGAAGACCTCTCCTCCCGCTTTGGTTAATATATTTGAACTTTAGTTTGACATTCAAACCTTCTTGCAGCTGAACCACCTCCGCTCCCTGTTTTGATCATATATGGTCTGGCAATACTACCTTTTCTTACCCGTTTGTGAGTAATTATGGCTGGACATTCACACCTACTTGCAGCCGAACACAACCTCTCTCGCTTTTGATGATGTATGGACCGGCATTTTTACCTTTTCTAACACATTTTTCAGCAATTATGGTCGGAGATTCACACCTACTCACAGCCGAACAACTCCGCTCCCGCATTTGATGATGTATAGTCGGGCATTCTCACCCTTTCTCATCAGCTTTTTGCAAATTATGATCTGACATTCACACCTACTTGCAGTCGAACAGCTCTGCTCCCGCTTTTGATTATGTTTGGTTGGATATTCGAACCTTTTCTTAACTTCTTTTTACATATTTTGGTTGGACGTTCACACCTTCTTGTAGCTGAACACTTCCACTCCTGCTTTTGATGATGTATGGTTGGGCATTCACACCTTTTTTTTGCCCATTTTTCAGGAATTATGGGTGGACATTCACACCTTGCAGCTGAACACCTCCTATCCCACTTATGATCATGTGCGGTTTGATTTTCGAAAAGTTTCTTTTATGTTTTCTAGCAATTATTGATGGACATGTAGACCTTCTTGCAGCTGAACACCTCCGCTCCCGCTTTTGATCATACATTGTCAGGCATTCGCACCTTGTCTTACCCACTTTTTACAAACTTTAGTCGAACAGTCACACCTTTTTGCAGCCGAACACCACCTCTACCGCTTTTGATGATGTATGGTCCAGCATTCTTACCTTTTCTAACACATTTTTCAGCAATTATGGTCGGACATTCACACCTACTCAGAGCCGAACACCTCCGCTCCCGCATTTGATGGTCTATAGTCGGGCATTCTACAGCGGAAAAGACTCATTCTTATGTTTGGTTAGATATTCGAACCTTTTCTTAACTGCTTTTTACAAACTTTGGTCGGACGTTCACAATATCTTGCAGCCGAACACCTCCGCTTCCGCTTTTGATGGTGTATATTCGGTCATACGAACCTTTTCTTACCCGCTTTTTACAAACCAAGGTCCGACTTTCACACCTTCTCTTAGCTGAACAACTCCGCTCCCTCTTTTGATTGTGTACAGTCGGGTAATTTAACCTTTTCTTACCCGCTTTTTACCATCTATGGTCGGACATTCACACCGTCTTACAGCGGAACACCTCCGCTCCCTCTTTTGATGATGTATGGTTAGGCATTCGCACCTTTTCTTACCCATTTTTCAGTAAATATGGGTAGACATTCACACCTTCTTGCAGCTGAACACCTCCTCTCCTGCTTATGATCATGTGCAGATTGATATTCGAAAATTTTCTTTCATGTTTTCTAGCAATTATTGATGGACATTCAGACCGTCTTGAAGCTGAACACCTCCGCTCCCACTTTTGATGGTGTATAGTCGGGCTTTCGAGCCTTTTCTTCCCCGGTTTTTACAAATTATGGTTGGACATTCAGACCTTGCAGCCGAAAACCTCCGCTCCCTCTTTTGATCATACATTGTCAGGCATTCGCACCTACTTGCAGCCGAATACTTCCGCTCCACCTTTTAGTGATGGTTATGATAGTATGGTTGGCATTTGCACCTTTTCTTACCCTTTCTTACCCTACTGATTGCTTAAGATTAAGTTGTTTTTTCTCAAACTACATGTTTTTAATTGTTGAAACTTGATTTGAAGTGGATAAATAAGGAGGACAAACAGTTTTAAGTCAGGCTGATAGAAGGAATTAATTTTATAGCAAAATCTGTATTTCGTCATATGTCGAGAGATGCTTATTGCTGAAGAAGTACAAAGTACAACGTTGTTTATCGTTGAAACTTGATTAGACATGAATAAATATGAAGGACAAAGCAGTCTTAACTTGGTTAGAGTTAAGGAATTCGTTTTATAGGAGAATCCGAATTCGTGCATAACTCGTAAAATAGAGCTTATTTTCGGATTCCTGAAGAATGAGTCTGGTTCTTTCTCATAATACAAAGTTTGTTGTTTATTGTTGAAACTTCATCAGAAGTGAAGAAATAAATGAATGCCTATCAACAAATGTGGGATCTAAACTCTAGTGCTTCCTCTAAAATAATTTCCTTTCTCAATTCAGAAATGTGTGTGTGTAAGTCACAACACCCGTGACACCAAAACGGCTTTCTTTTCTCTCTTTTCTCTACACTCTGCTCTGGGAGCGAGCCGAGTGTGGGCTAACCGGGAGAATTGCTTGAAAGAAACGCGACACCGAATGAGTGGTCAGAACAAAGCCTCAATACGGTGTTCCCGTGGTGTTTGTGGCTGCCTTGTCTTTTGCACAGAGTAAAAGACAAGGCAGCCATCGAATAGGGCCCGATTGTTCCTACTTGGTCAGCCGAGGAGCAAGGGGGGGGAGCAAGCGTCTCAACCAAGCAAATCTCACCAAGTAGGAACAATCGGGCCCTATTCGATGGCTGCAACACCTGAAAGAGATATTGATGCGAGACCCGATCAAAAGCTTTTTCAAAGTCTAAATTTAAGATGACAAGCCGGGTGTTTCTGTCTTTAGCGTAATCAATGATGTCTCGAATCAGTACGAGGCTGTCGGTGAGTTGTCTCTCTGAGATGGCACAAGCCTGGTCTGGGTGAATTACCTCCTCTAAAACAGAGGACATTCGTGTCGTTAAAACCTTGCTAAAAAGTTTACAGTCAAAGTTTAAAAGTGTGATGGGCCTCCAATTCTTTAGGTCAGTCTTATCATTTTTATCAGAAGTGAAGAAATAAATGAATGCCTATCAACAAATGTGGGATCTAAACTCTAGTGCTTCCTCTAAAATAATTTCCTTTCTCAATTTAGAAATGTGTGCGTGTAAGTCACAACACCCGTGACACCAAAACGGCTTTCTTTTCTCTACACTCTGCACTATGAGCACACACACCAAATCAGAAAGGCTTTTTTCTCTCTTTTCTACATTATGGACTGTGGGGACATAAAACCGCTCTCTCTTTTTTTTTTTATCGTGTGCTAGGGCGTTGTCTCACGTATTAGATTGTGCTTAAGATACGAATGGGTTTATCAGTCACATCAGAATCCATACATACTGATCCTCCCGTAATAAAATGGTCGGATCTTATCAAACACACTTTGTTTCTTGTGACAATCAAGTCAGCGAAACAGCGTATACACGTCAAGACACTGAATCAAGTTTGCCACAAGAACTCATAAGTTTGGCAGTATTGCTCTGCCGTCAGCAATCATACATCCATTTTATTTTCGTGAGACATGTGCAGGCACCTGTTCATCTACTGTTCTATCACTATGAATTAGTTTATCTATTATCAATAAGGATACTTCTACAACTACTCTATCAAAGTATGTCCGGACTTCTTACGTTGTCAGTTGCTATATATGAATAAGTGGGTAGCTACTGATAAGCATTAAGCATGTCACACAGCCCAAACATATAACATTTCAGGACACACCACACAGTTAACAACCACAGTGAAGCGTGTCAAAGCCCAAACATGTAACATTCAACAGGACACTTACACAACACATTCAAATCAAACAGTCAGACAACATACAAGAACATATACCCCAGCCGGCATTGCTCCCTGCCTATTTTCCTACAGCTCACTATGTGTGCGCACACCTTTATTCACAAACTCTTCAACTTATACTCTTTTACCGAAGCTGCTACAGCTCGATTGGCCGAATACCGAATAATCCTAATTCGGTGAATTTGACATCTGCCTTGAAAGAAACGCCATACCAAATGAGCGGTCAGAACAAAGCCTCAATACAGTGTTCCTGTTGTGTTTTTGTTGCTGCCGCTGTTTGCTTTTTCACAAGAGCGCACCTGTTGAGGGGGGGCCTGGGGGGGCCTGGGTGATGGTGGGTCTCAGGCCCGGGCTGCTGCGACTGGTGTGACCGGGTGGTTTGTTTGTTTGTTTTTTGTTGTTGTTTGTTTGTTTTTTGTAGAGGTCCTCCGGAGTGGGGTTGGGTTGAGTGGGGTGGGGCGGGATGGGTACCTTCTGGGGGTACAGTAGCTCCCAGAATATGGTCGCTGCAGGCCCCGAGCCTGGTGGACATCAGGCCCTCCTGTCCTGTGTTGGCTCCCTGGTAGCGGGGATGCCTATTGCAGCCAGTCCCTGGCTGCCCCCAGTGTATATCCCCATACCCCTCTCCCTTCTGGCTCCTGTACACAGCACACACTCACACATGAAGGGTTTTGGGGGCGTGTGTGTTCGGTGGGGTGTAGTGGACTCTGCAGTAGTTGCACTCTGCAGTTCCCACCCCTGTTTTAATTACACCTTAGACATTACTACTTATCAAACACACTCACACACACACATTAGGTCTTGGGGGGTGGTTACACTGAGTGGCATCTGGTGGGCGGGGCTCTTTGGGTATGTAGGCTGCCCAGAGGGCCACGCTCCCAGTTCTACAAGTTTGGCTGCCCCTCAATTTTAATTGCTCACTATTAGAAAATATTGAAGAGCCAGAAGGGTGAGGGGAGGGGTCTTCTTCGCACACCCCTGCTTCCTGGTTGCTGCTCGGGGCGGGAGGGGCCAGGAGGATTAATTAATTGTTCTGCTGGTTTGGGGTCTGTGGTGGCTGGGGGGCTGCTGGCCCTCTGGTGTGTACGCTGCACTACACCCCAGCGGAGTCGAGGGAGGGAGGACGTGTGGATGTATGGGACATGAAAGTGTGTGTGGTAATGATTGGGCCTGGATCTTGGACTTGCTGTCGCCTGGCCTGCCTGTGCTTCTCCCGATGGGGGGGGCGGCGTGGCCTCTCTCCGCTGCTCGCGACTTCACCCACCTGTGGGCACGTCTTGACTCCCAGGGCACTTGGCCAGGGGTGCTGGGGCAGGCGCTGACCCACTGTGTGGCTGTCTGGGGCGCTTGGCCCTCCTGGGTATTGGGTGGGGCCTCTGCCGGGGGGTTTGGGGGCGCTCGGGCTCCTGGGGCCCGGATCCAGTGCACGGCCCATGTCTGGGCGGCTGGGGCCTGGCGACGTCGGTGGGCTGTTGCCCCTGGCTCCTGGAGGGCCTCTGCCCTATGCTTATGGGGGCTCTTTCCGGGGGCTTCCTCTGCAGTCTTCTGGGTGGATACGTGGTTGCCCCTGCGGTGGGCTTCCTGGGTTCTGTGCTCTGTGGGGGCTGCTGGTGGCCTGGGTCTTGTGGCCCTCTCTGCCTGCTTCTGATTGCTTGGGGGGGCTGTGGATTGTGGCCCTGTACGCTTATACACTCATAACTAAGCACGGTTATCATGTAGGTCCTGTGCCATGGGTGTTGCATGTTCTCACACACACACAACCACATTCATTAGTCCAGTAGCATGGTCGCTAAGCAGTTGATGTATTATCATGTCGTCTCAGGTCATCTATATCCACAGCTGTGTTGTATGCGATGTATGTTCTGTTTTTCTCTTCTTTCCTCTTCTTCTTTCCTTGTCCCCCGTTCTATTACATGTCATATATTGTAAACAGAAATAAATAAATGGGCATCAAGGGGAGCTTTACATTTATAAAACTTCCCTTGGCAAAGCAAATCTGTTTGGCATCAAAGGTATTCAGACTACAATTCTGCTGCCATAATGCTGAACACGATAAGGGAAAAAAAAAAAAAGTAAAGAAGACAGTTCTGCCGAAAGCCAGGGACTAGACCTGTTCTAAGTTCTGTACTTTTTAAAAGGGAGCCAACACAGGACAGGAGGGCCTGATGTCCACCAGGCTCGGGGCCTGCAGCGACCATATTCTGGGAGCTACTGTACCCCCAGAAGGTACCCATCCCGCCCCACCCCACTCAACCCAACCCCACTCCGGAGGACCTCTACAAAAAACAAACAAACAACAACAAAAAACAAACAAACAAACCACCCGGTCACACCAGTCGCAGCAGCCCGGGCCTGAGACCCACCATCACCCAGGCCCCCCCAGGCCCCCCCTCAACAGGTGCGCTCTTGTGAAAAAGCAAACAGCGGCAGCAACAAAAACACAACAGGAACACTGTATTGAGGCTTTGTTCTGACCGCTCATTTGGTATGGCGTTTCTTTCAAGCAATTCTCCCGCTTAGCCCGCACTCGGCTCGCTCCCAGAGCCGTGTTAAAGTCTACTTCGCATTCACTCTCTTTTCTCAGCAGACTAAAAGAAAGTTTCATCTTGGGCTCCCTGAAACTTCCATCCTGCACCGCTGTTTGCTTTTTCACAAGAGCAGAGAAGAGCGCACCTTTCCCAGCGGCACTGCAGTACTGGGTCGATGCTTGGAGTGAACGGAGCAAGCTTCTTTTTCAACTCCTATTCTTAAAAATCCATTTAATATGTAGTCCTCGTATAGAGGACATATTAAACTGATAAGAACAGATACTACACTTGATCTTAGCCAAAAGGCCGAGAAGCGACAACTGTCCACTGGTTCACGTCCGAGGGCCCTTCCTGGCACAATGCGCACTTGTCCGCTAACAACCCTGTTCTTTTTATGGCCATAGGTGGCCAGAGTGTCACTTTGCACCTCCGCCCACCTGCTGCACTGAGCACTCTTCAGCCCTTTTAAATGGTATAACTTTGCACTCCCGCACGCTCCAGCAAGCACCATTCAAGCAACAACTTTGCACTCCAGCTTCGAACATTGGCACAGTCGCAATAAGTAAGGCGACTCTACTCAGAGAAGTCACTCTGCACAGTAACAAGATTTCTTTTGCACAGACAGAAAGGGCTTCACCCGCAAAGGTAAAGCCTGCCAAAAATAGAAACAACTCATTAGTGCTGCTCTCCACAGAAGTCTTTAGTAAAAGGCGAAAGACTTGTACGTTATGAAGAGAAACCAGAGTACGATTATCCGTCACTGCGGGAGCAGGGCATCAGGCTAGTTGGTATAGCCACCTTCCCCATGGTAAGCTTTGCTTGGTTGAGACGCTTGCACCCCCCCCCTTGCTCCTTGGCTGACCAAGTAGGAACAATCGGGCCCTATTCGATGGCTGCCTTGTCTTTTACTCTGTGCAAAAGACAAGGCAGCAACAAAAACACCACGGGAAAACCGTATTGAGGCTTTGTTCTGACCGCTCATTCGGTGTCGCGTTTCTTTCAAGCAATTCTCCCGGTTAGCCCGCAGTCGGCTTGCTCCCAGAGCCGTGTTAAAGTCTACTTCGCATTCACTCTCTTTTCTCAGCAGACTCTTGGGATTTTATCAATAAAATGAATTCCTTCACTCAAACTATGTTAAAACTGCTTTGTCCTTCATATTTACCATGTCTTGAAAGATTTAAACAAAAAAACCAACGTTGTACTTTGCAGTAAAAGAAATAGCAAATCTAAAGTTTCAGGAATCCGAGAATATGCTTACTTTCATGAGTTCTTCACGATTTCGGATTTTGCTATAAAATGAATTCCTTCACTCAAACTAAATTAAAACTGCTAAACCGCTAATCTGTTACATGTAAGGCAGATGTCAAATTCACCGAATTAGGATTATTCGGTATTCGGCCAATCGAGCTGTAGCAGCTTCGGTAAAAGAGTATAAGTTGAAGAGTTTGTGAATAAAGGTGTGCGCACACATAGTGAGCTGTAGGAAAATAGGCAGGGAGCAATGCCGGCTGGGGTGTATGTTCTTGTATGTTGTCTGACTGTTTGATTTGAATGTGTTGTGTAAGTGTCCTGTTGAATGTTACATGTTTGGGCTTTGACACGCTTCACTGTGGTTGTTAACTGTGTGGTGTGTCCTGAAATGTTATATGTTTGGGCTGTGTGACATGCTTAATGCTTGTCAGTAGCTACCCACTTATTCATATATAGCAACTGACAACGTAAGAAGTCCGGACATACTTTGATAGAGTAGTTGTAGAAGTATCCTTATTGATAATAGATAAACTAATTCATAGTGATAGAACAGTAGATGAACAGGTGCCTGCACATGTCTCACGAAAATAAAATGGGTGTATCATTGCTGATGGCAGAGCAATACTGCCAAACTTATGAGTTCTTGTGGCAAACTTGATTCAGTGTCTTGACGTGTATACGCTGTTTCGCTGACTTGATTGTCACAAGAAACAAAGTGTGTTTGATAAGATCCGACCATTTTATTACGGGAGGATCAGTATGTATGGATTCTGATGTGACTGATAAACCCATTCGTATCTTAAGCACAATCTAATACGTGAGACAACGCCCTGGCACACGATAAAAAAAAAAAGAGAGAGCGGTTTTGTGTCCCCACAGTCCATAATGTAGAAAAGAGAGAAAAAAGCCTTTCTGATTTGGTGTGTGTGCTCACAGTGCAGAGTGTAGAGAAAAGAGAGAAAAGAAAGCCGTTTTGGTGTCACGGGTGTTGTGACTTACACACACACATTTCTGAATTGAGAAAGGAAATTATTTTAGAGGAAGCACTAGAGTTTAGATCCCACATTTGTTGATAGGCATTCATTTATTTCTTCACTTCTGATGAAGTTTCAACAATAAACAACAAACTTTGTATTATGAGAAAGAACCAGACTCATTCTTCAGGAATCCGAAAATAAGCTCTATTTTACGAGTTATGCACGAATTCGGATTCTCCTATAAAACGAATTCCTTAACTCTAACCAAGTTAAGACTGCTTTGTCCTTCATATTTATTCATGTCTAATCAAGTTTCAACGATAAACAACGTTGTACTTTGTACTTCTTCAGCAATAAGCATCTCTCGACATATGACGAAATACAGATTTTGCTATAAAATTAATTCCTTCTATCAGCCTGACTTAAAACTGTTTGTCCTCCTTATTTATCCACTTCAAATCAAGTTTCAACAATTAAAAAAATGTTGTAGTTTGAGAAAAAACAACTTAATCTTAAGCAATCAGTAGGGTAAGAAAGGGTAAGAAAAGGTGCAAATGCCAACCATACATCACTAAAAGGTGGAGCGGAAGTATTCGGCTGCAAGTAGGTGCGAATGCCTGACAATGTATGATCAAAAGAGGGAGCGGAGGTTTTCGGCTGCAAGGTCTGAATGTCCAACCATAATTTGTAAAAACCGGGGAAGAAAAGGCTCGAAAGCCCGACTATACACCATCAAAAGCGGGAGCGGAGGTGTTCGGCTGCAAGTAGGTGTGAATGTTCGACCATAATTTGTAAAAAGCGGGTAAGAAAAGGTTCGAATGCCCGACTATATATTAACCAAAGCAGGAGGAGAGGTCTTCGGATAAGAGTGGGTGAGAATTTACAACCATAATCTATAAAATGCGGTGAAAAAAAAGGTGTGAATACCCCATAGAACACTAAAAGGTAGAGCGGAAGTGTTCGGCTGCAAGAAGGTGTGAATGTCTGACCATAGTTTGTAAAAAGCGGGTAAGAAAAGGTTCGAATGCCCGAACATACACCAGCAAAGGAGGGAGCGGAGGTGTTCCGCTGTAAGAAGGTGTGAATGTCCGACCATAGTTGGCAAAAAGCAAGTAAGAAAAGGTTAAAATACCCGATTGTACACAATCAATAGCGGGAGCAGAGTTGTTCCGCTACTAAATGGTGTGAAAGTCCGACCATGGTTTGTAAAAAGCGGGTAAGAAAAGGTGCGAATGCCCGACAATGTATGATCAAAAGAGGGAGCGGAGGTTTTCGGCTGAAACAAGGTCTGAATGTCCATCCATATTTTGTAAAAATCTGGGAAGAAAAGGCTCGAATGCCCGACTATACACCATCAACAGCTGGAGCGGAGGTGTTCAGCTGCAAGAAGGTCTGAATGTCCATCAATAATTGCTAGAAAACATGGAAGAGAATTTTCGAATATCAAACCGCAGATGATCATAAGCGGGAGAGGAGGTGTTCAAATGCAAGAAGGTGTGAATGTCCACCCATAATTACTGCAAAATGGGTAAGAAAAGGTACGAATGCCCAACCATACATGATCCTAACAGGGAGCGGAGGTGTTTGGCTGCGACAAGGTGTGTATGTCCACCCATAATTAATGAAAATTGGGCAACAAGTAGGTTTGAATACCCATCATCAAAAGCAGGAGTGGATGTGTTCGGCTACAAGAAGGTTTGAATGTCTGACCATAGTTGGTAAAAAGCGGGTAAGAAAAGGTTCGAATGCCCGAACATACACCATCAAAGGAGGGAGCGGAGGTGTTCCGCTGTAAGACGGTGTGAATGTCCAACCATAATTGGCAAAAAGCAGGTAAGAAAAGGTTAAAATACCCTATTGTACACAATCAATAGCGGGAGCAGAGTTGTTCCGCTACTAAAAGGTGTGAAAGTCCGACCATGAATTGTAAAAAGCGGGTAAGAAAAGGTGCGAATGCCCGACAATGTATGATCAAAAGAGGGAGTGGAGGTTTTCGGCTGAAACAAGGTCTGAATGTCCATCCATAATTTGTAAAAATCGGGGAAGAAAAGGCTCAAAAGCCCGACTATACACCATCAACAGCTAGAGCGGAGGTGTTCAGCTGCAAGAAGGTCTGAATGTCCATCAATAATTGCTAGAAAACATGGAAGAGAATTTTGGAATATCAAACCGCACATGATCATAAGCGGGAGAGGAGGTGTTAAAATGCAAAAAGGTGTGAATGTCCACCCATAATTACTGCAAAATGGGTAAGAAAAGGTACGAATGCCCAACCATACATCATCAAAAGCAGGAGTGGATGTGTTCGGCTACAAGAAGGTTTTAATGTCCGACCATAGTTTGTAAAAAGCGGGTAAGAAAAGGTTCGAATGCCGGAACATACACCATCAAAAGAGGGAGCGGAGGTGTTCCACTGTAAGAAGGTGTGAATGTCTGACCATAGTTGGTAAAAAGCGGGTAAGAAAAGGTGAAAATACCCGACTGTACACAATAAATAGCGGGAGCGGAGTTGTTTGGCTACTAAAAGGTGTGAAAGTCCGACCCTGGTTTGTAAAAAGCGGGTAAGAGAAGGTGCGAATGCCCGACAATGTATGATCAAATGCGGGAGCGGAGGTGTTCGGCTCTGAGTAGGTGTGAATGTCCGACCATAATTGCTGAAGAATGTGTTAGAAAAGGTAAGAATGCTGGACCATACATCATCAAAAGCGGTAGAGGTGGTGTTCGGCTGCAAAAAGGTGTGACTGTTCGACTAAAGTTTGTAAAAAGTGGGTAAGACAAGGTGCGAATGCCTGACAATGTATGATCAAAAGCGGGAGCGGAGGTGTTCAGCTGCAAGAAGGTCTACATGTCCATTAATAATTGCTAGAAAACATGAAAGAAACTTTTCGAAAATCAAACCGCACATGATCATTAGTGGGATAGGAGGTGTTCAGCTGCAAGGTGTGAATGTCCACCCATAATTCCTGAAAAATGGGCAAAAAAAAGGTGTGAATGCCCAACGATACATCATCAAAAGCAGGAGTGGAAGTGTTCAGCTACAAGAAGGTGTGAACGTCCAACCAAAATGTCCGACTATATTTGGTGAAAAGCAGGTGAAGCAAGGTCTGAATGCCCAACCTTACATCATCAAAAGCGAGATCAGAGGTGTTTGGCTGCAAGAAGGTCATAGTTTGCCAAAAGCGGGTAAGGTGCGAATGTCCGACTAAATATCAACAAAATTTGGGGCGGAGGTCTTCGGATGCAAGTGGGTGTGAATATCCCACCATACAAGTATGGTGGAGAGGAAGCTGTGAATAGCCGACCATAGTTTGGAAAAAGCGGGTAAGAAAAGGTTTGAATGCCCGACTGTACACAATCAATAGCGGAAGTGGATGTGTTCGGCTACAAGAAGATGTGAAAGTCCGACCATGGTTTGTAAAAAGCGGGTAAGAAAAGGTGCGAATGTCCGACAATGTATGATCAAAAGAGAGAGCGGAGGTTTTCGGATACAAGAAGGTTTGAATGTCCCACCATAGTTTGTAAAAAGCGGGTAAGAAAAGGTTCGAATGCCCGACTATACACCATCAAAAGCGGGAGCAGAGGTGTTCCGCTGTAAGACGGTGTGAATGTCCGACCATAGTTGGTAAAAAGCGGGTAAGAAAAGGTTAAAATACCCGACTGTACACAATCAATAGCGGGAGCGGATGTGTTCGGCTACAAGAAGGTGTGACAGTCCGACCATGGTTTGTAAAAAGCGGGTAAGAAAAGGTGCGAATGTCCGACAATGTATGATCAAAAGAGAGAGCAGAGGTTTTCGGATACACGAAAGTTTGAATGTCCTACCATAGTTTGTAAATAGCGGGTAAGAAAAGGTTAAAATACCCGACTGTACAAAATCAATAGCGGGAGCGGAGTTGTTCGGCTACAAGAAGGTGTGAAAGTCCGACCATGGTTTTTTAAAAAGCAGTTAAGAAAAGGTTCGAATATCCAACCAAACATAATCAAAAGCGGGAGCAGAGCTGTTCGACTGCAAGTAGGTGTGAATGTCCAGCCATAATTACTCACAAACGGGGGAAGAAAAGGTAGTATTGCCAGACCATACATGATCAAAACAGGGAGCGGAGGTTCAGCCGCAAGGTGTGAATGTCTGACTATAGTTTGTAAAAAGCGGGTAAGAAAAGGTGCGAATGCCCGACAATATTTGATCAAAAGAGAGAGCGGAAGTGTTCGGCTGCAAGGTCTGAATGTCCAACCATAATTTGTAAAAACCGGGTAAGAAAAGGCTCGAAAGCCCGACTATACATTATCAAAAGCGGGAGCGGAGGTGTTCAGCTGCAAGAAGGTGTGAATGTTCGACTAAAGTTTGTAAAAAGCTGGTAAGACAAGGAGCGATGTCCCGACATTGTATGATCAAAAGCGGGAGCGGAGGTGTCCAGCTGTGAGTAGGTGTGAATCCGACCATAATTGCTGAAAAATGTGTTAGAAAAGGTAAGAATACTGGACCATACATCATCAAAAGCGGGAGAGTTGGTGTGCGGCTGCAAGAAGGTGTGAAAGTCCGACAATGGTTTGTAAAAAGCGGGTAATAAAAGGTTCGAATGCCCGAATATACATCATCAAAAGCGGAAGCGGAGGTGTTCGGATGCAAGAAGGTGTGAACGTCCGACCAAAGTTTGTAAAAAGCAGTGAAAAGCGAGAAAAAGCTTTTCGTGAGTTCTGCATGATTTGGGATTTTGCTTATAAAATGCATTACTTCACTCAAACTATGTTAAAACTGATTTGTCCTTCATATTTACCATGTCTAGAAAGATTTAAACAAAAAAACAACGTTGTACTTTGCAGTAAAAGAAAGAGCAAATCTAAAGTTTCAGGAATCCGAGTATAAGCCTGCTTTCATGAGTTCTGCACGATTTCGGATTTTGCTATAAAATGAATTGCTTTGCTCAAACCAAGTTAAAACTGCTTTGTCCTTCCATATTCATCAATGTCTAGATCGACTTCAACAAAGAAAAACATTGGACTTTGCAGTAGAAGAAGTTGAAATCCATCTACACATTGATAAATATGAAGGACAAAGCTGTTCCCACTTGCCCATAAGAAAATAAGCTTATTCTCGGATTCCTGATCCTTCAGTTTTTCTCTTTCTTCTACTGCAAAATACAATGTTGTTCTTTGTTGAAGTTGATCTAGACATTGATAAATATGAATGAAAAAGCAGTTTTAACTTGGTTTGAGTGAATGAATTCATTTTATACATAAAATCCGAAATCGTGCAGAACTCATGAAAATAAGCTTATTCTCGGATTCCTAAAACTTTTGATTGGCTCTTTCTTTTACTGCAAAGTACAACGTTGTTTTTTTGTTTAAATCTATCGAGACATTGATAAATATGAAGGTAAAAGCCGTTTTAACATAGTTTGAGTGAAGGAATTGATTTTATAGATAAAATCCCAAATCATGCAGAACTCCTCAAAAGGGGCGTATGGCTTAATCACAAGTGTGGCTCTTTCTCATTCAGGGTAGTATGAGGAAGTTTATGCTTGAAATATATGTAGAAATGGGTACATATGAAGGACAAAGCAGTGTTAACTTAGTTTGCGTGAAGGAATTCATTTTATACATAAAATCCGAAATCGTGCAGAACTCATGAAAATAAGCTTATTCTCGGATTCCTAAAACTTTTGATTTGCACTTTCTTTTACTGCAAAGTACAACGTTGTTTTTTGTTGAAATCTATCTAGACATTGATAAATACCAGCCGAAACTCTGCTGCCGCTTTTGATAATTTATGGTTGGGCATTCTTACCTTTTCTTACCCGCTTTTTACAAATTATGATCTTACATTCACACCTACTTGCAGTCGAACACCTTCTCATCCACTTATGATCATGTGCGGTTGGGCTTTCGCACCTTTTCTTACCCATTTTTCAGTAATTATGGGTGGACATTCAGACCTTCTTGCAGCCGAAAACCTCCGCTCCTCTTTTGATCATACATTGTCGGGAATTCACACCTTGTCTTACCCGCTTTTTACAAACTTTAGTCGGACATTCAAACCTTCTTGCAGCTGAACCACCTCCGCTCCCTGTTTTGATCATATATGGTCTGGCAATAGTACCTTTTCTTACCCGTTTGTGTGTAATTATGGCTGGACATTCACACCTACTTGCAGCCGAACACAACCTCTCCCGCTTTTGATGATATATTGTCCGGCATTCTTACCTTTTCTAACACATTTTTCAGCAATTATGGTCGGACATTCACACCTACTCACAGACGAACACCTCCGCTCCCACATTTGATAGTGTATAGTCGGGCATTCTCACCCTTTCTCAACAGCTTTTTGCAAATTATGATCTGATATTCACACCTACTTGCAGTCGAACAGCTCTGCTCCCGCTTTTGATTATGTTTGGTTGGATATTCGAACATTTTCTTAACTGCTTTTTACAAACTTTGGTCGGACGTTCACACCCTCTTGCAGCCGAACACCTCCGCTTCCGCTTTTGATGGTATATAGTCGGGCATTCGAGCCTTTTCTTACCCGCCTATTACTTACTATGGTTGGACATTCAAACCTTCTTGTAGCCGAACACACCCGCTCCTGCTTTTGATGATGTATGATTTGGCATTCGCACCTTTTCTTACCCATTTTTCAGTAATTTTTGGTCGGACATTCAGACCTTCTTGCACCTGAACACCTCTGCTCCCGCTTTTGATGGTCTATAGTCGGGCTTTCGAGCCTTTTCTTCCCCGATTTTTACAAATTGTGGTTGGACATTCAGACCTTGCAGCCGAAAAACCTCCGCTCCCTCTTTTGATCATACATTGTCGGGCATTCGCCCCTTGTCTTACACGGTTTTTACAAACTTTAGTCAGACAATCACACCTTGCAGCTGAACCACCTCCATTCCCTGTTTTGATCATGTGTGGTCTGGAAATACTACCTTTTCTTCCCCCGTTTGTGAGTAATTATGGCTGGACATTCACACCTACTTGCAGCCGAAAAACCACCTCTCCCGCTTTTGATGATGTATTGTCCGGCATTCTAGTCTTTTCTATCACATTTTTCAGCAATTATGATCTGACATTCACACCTACTTGCAGTCGAACAGCTCTGCTCCCGCTTTTGATTATGTTCGGTTGGATATTCAAACCTTTTCTTAACTGCTTTTTACAAACTTTGGTCGGACGTTCACACCTTCTTGCAGCCGAACACCTCCGCTTCCGCTTTTGATGGTATATATTCGGGTATTCGAACCTTCTCTTACCCGCTTTTTACAAACCATGGTTGGACTTTCATACCTTCAGCTGAACAACTCCACTCCTGCTTTTAATGATTTATGGTTGGACATTCGCATCTTTTCCTACCCATTTTTCAGTAATTATGGGTGGATATTCACATCTTCTTGCAGCTGAACACCTCCTCTCCCGCTAATGATCATGTAAGGTTTGATATTCGAAAATTTTCTTTCATGTTTTAAAGCAATTATTAATGGACATTCACACCTACTTGCAGCCGAACACCACCTCTCCCGCTTTTGATGATGTATGGACCGGCATTCTTACCTTTTCTAACACATTTTTCAGCAATTATGGTTGGAGAATCACACCTACTCACAGCCGAACAACTCCGCTACCGCATTTGATGGTGTATAGTCGGGATTTCTCACCCTTTCTCATCAGCTTTTTGCAAATTATTCTCTGACATTCACACCTACTTGCAGTCGAACAGCTCTGCTCCCGCTTTTGATTATGTTTGGTTAGATATTCGAACCTTTTCTTAACTGCTTTTTCACAAACTTTGGTCGGACGTTCACACCTTCTTGCAGCCGAACACCTACGCTTCCGGTTTTGATAGTGTATATTCGGGCATACGAACCTTTTCTTACCCGCTTTTTACAAACCATGGTCGGACTTTCACACCTTCTCTTAGCTGAACAACTCCGCTCCCTCTTTTGATTGTGTACAGTCGGGTATTTTAACCTTTTCTTACCCGCTTTTTACCAACTATGGGTGGACATTCACACCGTCTTACAGCGGAACACCTCCGCTACCTCTTTTGATGGTGTATGTTTGGGCATTCGAACCTTTTCTTACCCGCTTTTTAAAACCAGGGTCGGACTTTCACACCTTTTAGTAGCCGAACAACTCCGCTCCCGCTATTGATTGTGTACAGTCGGGTATTTTAACCTTTTCTTACCCGCTTTTTACCAACTATGGTCGGACATTCACACCTTCTTACAGCGGAACACCTCCGCTCCCTCTTTTGATGGTGTATGTTTGGGCATTCGAACCTTTTCTTACCCGCTTTTTACAAATTAT
This sequence comes from Leuresthes tenuis, assembly GCF_036924035.1. Lineage (NCBI taxonomy): Eukaryota > Metazoa > Chordata > Actinopteri > Atheriniformes > Atherinopsidae > Leuresthes > Leuresthes tenuis. The sequence continues at coordinate 168,411 of NW_027325427.1, read as the reverse complement.
GGTCGGACATTCAAACCTTCTTGTAGCCGAACACATCCACTCGTGCATTTGATGATGTATGGTTGGGAATTCGCACCTTTTCTTACCCATTTTTCAGTAATTATGGGTGGACATTCACACCTTCTTGCAGCTGAACACCTCCTCTCCCGCTTATTATCATGTGCGGTTTGATATTCGAAAATTCTCTTTCATGTTTTCTAGCAATTATTGATGGACATTCAGACCTTCTTGCAGCTGAACACCTCCGCTCCAGCTTTTGATGGTGTATAGTCGGGCTTTCGAGCCTTTTCTTCCCCGGTTTTTACAAATTATGGTTGGACATTCAGACCTTCTTTCAGCCGAAAACCTCCGCTCCCTCTTTTGATCATACATTGTCGGGCATTCGCACCTTTTCTTACCCGCTTTTTACAAACTTTAGTCGGACATTAACACCTTCTTGCAGCTTAACCACCTCCGCTCCCTGTTTTGATCATGTATGGTCTGGCAATAGTACCTTTTCTTACCCATTTGTGAGTAATTATGGCTGGACATTCACACCTACTTGCAGCCGAACACCACCTCTCCCGCTTTTGATGATGTATGGACCGGCATTCTTACCTTTTCTAACACATTTTTCAGCAATTATGGTTGGAGATTCACACCTACTCACAGCTGAACACCTCCGCTCCCGCATTTGATGGTGTATATTCGGGCATACGAACCTGTTCTTACCCGCTTTTTACAAACCATGGTCGGACTTTCACACCTTCTTGTAGCTGAACAACTCCGCTCCCTCTTTTGATTGTGTATGGTTGGGCATTCGCACCTTTTCTTACCCATTTTTCAGTAATTATGGGTGGATATTCACACCTTCTTGCAGCGGAACACCTCCTCTCCCGCTTATGATTATGTGCGGTTTGATATTCGAAAATTTTCTTTCATGTTTTATAGCAATTATTGATGGACATTCATACCTTCTTGAAGCCGAACACATCCACTCCTGCTTTTGATGATGTATGGTTGGGCATTCGAACCTACTTGTTGCCTGTTTTTCATTAATTATGGGTGGACATTCACACCTTGTCGCAGCCAAACACCTCCGCTCCCTGTTTTGATCATGTATGTTTTGACATTCGAACCTTTTCTCACCTGCTTTTTACTATTGTCGGCCAATCACAGCTTCCTCTCCACCATACTTGTATGGTAGGAAATTCCCACCCACTCTCATCCGAAGACCTCTCCTCCCGCTTTTGTTAATATTTAGTCGGGCATTCGAACCTTTTCTTACCCACTTTTTACAAATTATGGTCGAACATTCACACCTACTTGCAGCTGAATACTTCCGCTCCACCTTTTAGTGGTGTATGGTTGGAATTTGCACCTTTTGTTACCCTCTTTTTATACTGATTGCTGAAGATTAAGTTGTTCTTTCTCAAACTACAATTTTTTTTTTAATTGTTGAAACTTGATTTGAAGTGGATAAATAAGGAGGACTGTCAGGCTGATAGAAGAAATTAATTTTATAGCAAAATCTGTATTTCGTCATATGTCGAGAGATGCTTATTGCTGAAGAAGTTCTTTCTCATTCTACAAAGTACAACGTTGTTTATCGTTGAAACTTGATTAGACATGAATAAATATGAAGGACAAAGCAGTCTTAACTTGGTTTGAGTTAATGAATTCGTTTTATAGGAGAATCCGAATTCGTGCATAACTCATAAAATAGAGCTTATTTTCGGATTCCTGAAGAATGAGTCTGGTTCTTTCTCATAATACAAAGTTTGTTGTTTATTGTTGAAACTTCATCAGAAGTGAAGAAATAAATGAATGCCTATCAACAAATGTGGGATCTAAACTCTAGTGCTTCCTCTAAAATAATTTCCTTTCTCAATTTAGAAATGTGTGTGTGTAAGTCACAACACCCGTGACACCAAAACGGCTTTCTTTTCTCTACACTCTGCACTATGAGCACACACACCAAATCAGAAAGGCTTTTTTCTCTCTTTTCTACATTATGGACTGTGGGGACACAAAACCGCTCTCTCTTTTTTTTTTGGATTGTGTGCCAGGGCGTTGTCTCACGTATTAGATTATGCTTAAGATACAAATGGGTTTATCAGTCACATCAGAATCCATACATACTGATCCTCCCGTAATAAAATGGTCGGATCTTATCAAACACACTTTGTTTCTTGTGACAATCAAGTCAGCGAAACAGCGTATACACGTCAAGACACTGAATCAAGTTTGCCACAAGAACTCATAAGTTTGGCAGTATTGCTCTGCCGTCAGCAATCATACACCCATTTTATTTTCGTGAGACGTGCAGGCACCTGTTCATCTACTGTTCTATCACTATGAATTAGTTTATCTATTATCAATAAGGATACTTCTACAACTACTATCAAAGTATGTCCAGACTTCTTATGTTGTCAGTTGCTATATATGAATAAGTGGGTAGCTACTGACAAGCATTAAGCATGTCACACAGCCCAAACATATAACATTTCAGGACACACCACACAGTTAACAACCACAGTGAAGTGTCAAAGCCCAAACATTCAACAGGACACTTACACAACACATTCAAATCAAACAGTCAGACAACATACAAGAACATATACCCCAGCCGGCATTGCTCCCTGCCTATTTTCCTACAGCTCACTATGTGTGCGCACACCTTTATTCACAAACTCTTCAACTTATACTCTTTTACCGAAGCTGCTACAGCTTGATTGGCCGAATACCGAATAATCCTAATTCGGTGAATTTGACATCTGCCTTACATGTAACAGATTAGCGGTTTAGCAGTTTTAATTTAGTTTGAGTGAAGGAATTCATTTTATAGCAAAATCCGAAATCGTGAAGAAAGCTTATTCTCGGATTCCTGAAACTTTAGATTTGCTATTTCTTTTACTGCAAAGTACAACGTTGTTTTTTTTGTTTAAATCTTTCTAGACATGGTAAATATTAAGGACAAAGCAGTTTTCACATAGTTTGAGTGAAGGAATTCATTTTATAGATAAAATCCCAAGAGTCTGCTGAGAAAAGAGAGTGAATGCGAAGTAGACTTTAACACGGCTCTGGGAGTGAGCCGAGTGTGGGCCAACCGGGAGAATTGCTTGAAAGAAACGCAACATCGAATGAGCGGTCAGAACAAAGCCTCAATACGGTGTTCCCGTGGTGTTTTTGTTGCTGCCTTGTCGATTGCACAGGGGCAAGCGTTTCAACCAAGCAACGCTCACCATGGGGAAGGTGGCTATGGCAACTAGCCTGATGCCCTGCACCCGCAGTGACGGATAATCGTACTCTGGTTTCTCTTCATAACATACAAGTCTTTCGCCTTTTACTAAAGACCCGTGGAGAGCAGCACTAATGAGTTGTTTCTATTTTTGGCAGGCTTTACCTTTGCGGGTGAAGCCCTTTCTGTCTGTGCAAAAGAAATCTTGCTACTTTGCAGAGTGACTTCTCTGAGTAGAGTCGCCTTACTTGTTGCGACTGTGCCGATGTTCGAAGCTGGAGTGCAAAGTTGTTGCTTGAATGGTGCTTGCTGGAGCATGCGGGAGTGCAAAGTTATACCATTTAAAAGGGCTGAAGAGTGCTCAGTGCAGCGGGTGGGCGGAGGTGCAACGTGACACTCTGGCCACCTATGGCCATAAAAAGAACACTGCTACAAGTGCGCATTGTGCCAGCAAGGGCCCTCGGACCTGAAACAGTGGACAGTTATCGCTTCTCGGCCTTTTGGCTAAGATCAAGTGTAGTATCTGTTCTTATCAGTTTAATATGTCCTCTATACGAGGACAACATATTAAATGGATTTTTAAGAATAGGAGTTGAAAAAGAAGCTTGCTCCGTTCACTCCAAGCCTCGACCCGGTACTGCAGTGCCGCTGGGAACGGTGCGCTCTCCTCTGCTCTTGTGAAAAAGCAAACAGCGGTGCAGGATGGAAGTTTCAGGGAGCCCAAGATGAAACTTTCTTTTAATCTGCTGAGAAAAGAGAGTGAATGCGAAGTGGACTTTAACACGGCTCTGGGAGCGAGCCGAGTGCGGGCTAACCGGGAGAATTGCTTAAAAGAAACGCGACACCGAATGAGTGGTCAGAACAAAGCCTCAATACGGTGTTCCCGTGGTGTTTGTGGCTGCCTTGTCTTTTGCACAGAGTAAAAGACAAGGCAGCCATCGAATAGATTGTTTCTACTTGGTCAGCCGAGGAGCAGGGGGGGGGGGGGGGGGGGGGGGGGCAAGCGTCTCAACCAAGCAAAGCTCACCAAGTAGGAACAATCGGGCCCTTTTCGATGGCTGCAACACCTGAAAGAGATATTGATGCGAGACCCGATCAAATGCTTTTTCAAAGTCTAAATTTAAGATGACAAGCCGGGTGTTTCTGTCTCTAGCGTAATCAATGATGTCTCGAATCAGTACGAGGCTGTCGGTGAGTTGTCTCCCTGAGATGGCACAAGCTTGGTCTGGGTGAATTACCTCCTCTAAAACAGAGGACATCCGTGTCGCTAAAACCTTGCTAAAAAGTTGAAAGTGTGATGGGCCTCCAATTCTTTAGGTCAGTCTTATCATTTTTTTTATAAAGTAGAGTCACTATTCCCCCTCTAAAACTGTCAGGCAGTCGGTCGAGTTTTTCAAAATCTTTAAAAACATCTAAAATGTCTGATGATAAAAGGTCCCAATAGGTCAGATAGAATTCTGCAGGAAGCCCGTCTAAACCCGGAGCTCGACTTCTCTTAAAACCTGTTAGGCATTTTTTTAACTCTAAAGCAGTAAAATTCTGTGTCAAGTGTGCATTCTCTTTTACGGTTTTGTCAACGAATTTTAAGATTTCTGCCGATGTTTCCAAGTGCACTGGTTGTCACACCGTAATGAAGTGCGGGCCCCGGTGCGGTCACAGAGTCAGGAGGACAAGAACTCTTAGTTCAAACAAAAGTTTATTAGTTAACAGAAAATCTCACACAGAGGAAAAACCTGGCCTGGTGAGCAGGGAAGTCGGCCTGCGGAACCGGAACAAAAAACCAAGGTAATCCAAGAACTGAAAATAATCCACAAAACATCAAGGGTCAGGATCCAGGTCGTGAACCAAACAGGCATAACAAATACATTAACACACGAGCAAAGAAAGGCGGAGAAGACCAGGTATTTAAACTAACGGGGCAATCAAGGGAAGATGGAACACAGGTGAGTTACGAACCAGGTGTGACAGTACCCCCCCTCCGACGACCGCCTTTAGGCGGCCCACCAGGCTTGTTAGGGTGGGTTCTGTAGAAGTCGGTGATGAGGGCATGGTCCAGAATAAACCGACGTGGAACCCAAGAACGCTCCTCCGGCCCATAACCCTCCCAGTCAACCAAATACTGGAAACCCCTGCAACGACGTCTGACATTCAGAATCCGATCAACTGAGAAAGCAGGATGGCCATCCACGACCAGGGGGGGAGGAGGAGGTTCAGCTGGAGGACCAAGTGCACAAGAGGTGACTGGCTTTAAGAGGGACACATGAAACGTGGGGTGTACCTTAAGGGAGTCTGGGAGCTTAAGGCGCACAGCCGAGGGATTAATGATTCTGACCACTGGAAAAGGACCAATGAAACGAGGGGCCAGCTTACGGGAATCTACCTGCAAAGGCAGGTCCCTGGTGGATAACCACACCATCTGCCCAGGCTGATAATTAGGAGCGGGCGAACGCCAACGGTCCGCCAACAGTCGGTTCCGGGCAGCGGACCTAACTAACGCAGCCCGAGCCTCCAGCCACACTCTGCGAACTCGTCGCAAGTGTTCCTGAACAGAAGGGACGGACACATCATCCTCCTGGGAAGGGAACAAAGGGGGTTGAAAACCATACATTACCATGAATTGCGACATACCAGTAGCAGATGTGGAGAGACTGTTATGAGCGTACTCCACCCACGGTAGCTGAACACTCCAGGAGGATGGGTTACGTGCACACACACATCTTAAAGCGGCCTCCAGGTCCTGGTTGGCCCGTTCTGTCTGGCCGTTCGACTGAGGATGGTACCCAGACGATAGACTAACCCTCGCCCCCAATGCGCCACAGAACGCTCGCCAAACCTGGGAAGCAAACTGGGGTCCCCGATCGGAAACGATGTCCATGGGGATACCATGGAGACGAAAAACATGATGAACCAAGAGCTCAGCAGTCTCCAGAGCAGAAGGGAGCTTCGACAGTGGTACAAAATGCACAGCCTTAGAAAAACGATCGACAATAGTAAGGATGACAGAGTTACCTGCAGAAGGAGGCAGACCAGAGACAAAATCCACCGCGATGTGAGACCACGGCCTTGAGGGAATGGGGAGAGGGTTCAGCAAGCCAGCGGGCCGTTGGTGCGAGGCCTTCCCTCGGGCAAAGACGGAGCAAGCTGCCACAAACTGATTGGTGTCACGGACCAGCGTGGGCCACCAGAACCGCTGTCGAATGAGCTCAAGTGTGCGTGCAGCCCCAGGATGGCAGGCCAATCTGGAGGAGTGCCCCCACTGCAGCACCTGAGACCTAACGTTCTCGGGAACGAACAAAGAGTTAGGTGGTCCGATCTCTGGACGGGGACAACGGGAAAGGGCCCTCTTAACCTGCTGCTCAACCTCCCAATGGACCGCTCCCACAAAACAGCTTGGAGGGAGCACAGGCTCAGAAGGATCAGTCAATGGTTGTCTCTCTGTCTGACGGGAAAGGGCATCAGGCTTTAAATTACGGGAACCAGGTCTATAAGAGAGTGTAAAATTAAATCTGCCTAAAAAAAGTGCCCATCTGGCCTGTCGAGAATTGAGACGTTTGGCTTGCTGAAGGTAGGCCAAGTTCTTATGGTCCGTCCAAACCACAAATGGAATTTCTGCTCCCTCCAGCCAGTGTCTCCACTCCTCTAATGCCAGAACGACTGCTAAAAGCTCCCGGTTACCCACGTCATAGTTGCGCTCAGCCGGAGACAGCCGGCGAGAAAAATACGCACACGGATGCAACTTCTGTTGTGAGACCTGCGAAAGCACGGCTCCCACACCACTGTCAGAGGCATCCACCTCCACTACGAACTGCTTAGAGGCATCAGGGTGGATGAGAACAGGCGCAGAGGAAAACAGCTCTTTAAGTCTTGAGAATGCCTGGGCAGCTTCAGAGGTCCAGGTAAAAGGGCTGGAGGTGGAGGTAAGTTGGGTGAGTGGTGCAGCCACCTTACTAAAATTCCTAATAAAGCGCCGGTAAAAATTAGCAAAACCAAGGAAACGCTGAAGTTGCTTGCGGTTCTCAGGTGCTGGCCACTCAACCACCGCCCTTACCTTGGCTGGATCAGAGCGAATCTGACCTCTTTCAATGAAAAAGCCCAAAAAAGAGACTGACTGGACATGAAACTCGCATTTCTCAGCCTTGACAAATAATCTGTTCTCAAGCAATCTTTGGAGAACTAATCTGACGTGCTTGCTATGTTCCTCCAGTGTGCTAGAAAAAACTAAAATGTCGTCCAGATAAACAAAAACAAAACGGTTGAGCATGTCACGGAGTACATCATTAACTAAGGATTGAAAAACTGCCGGTGCATTAGTTAACCCAAAAGGCATGACCAAGTACTCAAAATGGCCAAGAGGTGTGTTTAACGCCGTTTTCCACTCATCCTCCTCACGAATACGGACAAGATGGTATGCATTCCGAAGATCTAGTTTGGAGAAGACAGTGGCTTGATGAAGGGAGTGAAAAGCTGAATCCAATAGTGGCAGGGGATATTTATTTTTGACAGTGATAGCGTTCAGACCACGATAGTCAATGCAGGGGCGCAAGGTCTTGTCTTTCTTAGACACAAAAAAACCCCCAGCACCTACAGGGGAGGAAGAGGGGCGAATGATACCTGCTGCCAATGACTCCTGTATGTACCTCTCCATGGTCTCTCTCTCGGGACGGGAGAGGTTGTAAAGGCGGCTGGAGGGGAGAGGAGACCCAGGCAGTAAGTCTATGTGGCAGTCATAGGGACGGTGTGGTGGGAGAGAGAGAGCTTGATGTTTGCTAAATACCTCAGCCAAGTTATGATAACAAGGAGGAACCCCAGAAAGATCAGGAGAGACGGAAGGAACTATGGCAGGAGGACTCAAGGCTGGAACAGCAGATCTAAGACAATTATTGTGGCATGCTACACTCCAGCTAATGATTGTGCTCTGTGTCCAGTCAATGTTGGGATTGTGCAGCCTAAGCCAGGGGAGACCTAAAACCACAGGAGTATGAGGAGCAGGCATAACAAAAAAACTGATAAGCTCATGGTGGTTACCAGAGATAAGTAAAGATAAAGGAACAGTCTGGTGAGTAATTACCGACAACAACCTACCGTCTAGAGCATTTACCTTACGAGGTGCTGTAAGTGACACAACAGGAATATTATGTAGTTTAACAAAATCTGCGGAAATAAAATTCTCATCTGCCCCAGAATCCACAAACGGATTCATAGCCACCTCCTTAGAGTCACAAAACAAAACGGCAGACAACTGAGTACGTGTGGAAGGCAAACAACTTGAATCTTGGCTCACCTGGGTCCCCCCCTCCTCAGGTGAGCCTAGGCTTTTGGCAGATTGGGGCAGTTCTCTCGAACAAAGCCTCGCCTGAAGTCTCCGTTGACGCTCCGTCGGAGTCAATCTGGCCCGTCCAAGCTGCATGGGTTCAGGAGGGGGCAGGACAACAGGAGTGTGAGCACCTGCTGGAGTGGACACCTCCACCTGTTGGCCAGAGGCAGGGCCAAACAACGGGGTACAGGCGGAAGCGATGCAGCTCCGGTCACGCTCCCGGCGTCTCTCTCGCATGCGGTTGTCCAACCGCCTCGCAAGGTCTATTAAATCGGCCAAGGATTCTGACTCATCCCGAGCCGCCAGCTCATCCCTCAAATTGTCATTCAGGGAGCGAAGAAATATTCCCATCAACGCAGCCTTATCCCAGCCGCTCTCCGTCGCCAGTGTGGAGAACTCAATCGCGTGGTCGGCTACTGACCTGGAGCCTTGGCGCAGTGAAAGCAGTCGGTTGCCCGCCTCTTTACCACGAACAGGATGGTCGAAGACCCCTCTCATCTCCGCCACGAACCGCCGGTAGGAGGAGCAGAGCTGGGGGTTGCCTTCCCACGTAGCCAGCGCCCACTGTGCAGCCCGTCCGGAGAGGAGGCTGGTGATATACGCCACCTTGGCGCGGTCCTCCCGGTACATCCGAGGCTGCAACTCAAACACCAGAGCGCACTGGAGGAGGAAATGTCCACAGGCTCCCACGTCCCCGCCATAACGCTCCGGCGTCGGGAGATGGGGCTCGGGAAGAGGGGGCGTTGATGGCAGAACCGCGACAGGTGGCGGATAAGCAGCACACAGTTCCAGTCTCTGAGAGAAGGAGGCGACGCTAGAAGTCAAGGACCCCAACGCCTCCATAATGTCCTTGAGGTCCTGGGCATGCTGTCCCAATAAAGAGCCCTGGGCGGTCAGCGCCTGGTGAACCGACTCTGGATCCGCGGGGTCCATTTGGCTCGTGTGTTCTGTCACACCGTAATGAAGTGCGGGCCCCGGTGCGGTCACAGAGTCAGGAGGACAAGAACTCTTAGTTCAAACAAAAGTTTATTAGTTAACAGAAAATCTCACACAGAGGAAAAACCTGGCCTGGTGAGCAGGGAAGTCGGCCTGCGGAACCGGAACAAAAAACCAAGGTAATCCAAGAACTGAAAATAATCCACAAAACATCAAGGGTCAGGATCCAGGTCGTGAACCAAACAGGCATAACAAATACATTAACACACGAGCAAAGAAAGGCGGAGAAGACCAGGTATTTAAACTAACGGGGCAATCAAGGGAAGATGGAACACAGGTGAGTTACGAACCAGGTGTGACACTGGTTTCTCTTTGTACATGTTACTAAAAAAGGTATGTACAGTTTCAATCATCTCTTGTGTGGATTTTGTTAAAAACCCATCTTCTCTTTTTAGATTTTGAATACACTCCTTTTTATTTATAACTTTCTTTCTTTTTCACCTTCCTCAATTTCCTGCTCCCTGCTTCTTACAAAAATTCCTTTACTCTTTATTTCTGCTAAAACTGACATTTCCTTTTTGACATCTTTGATTTCTTCTTTAAAGTCTATGCCACACTGATTTAGTTTAAAGTAGCGCTGTAAGCGTTTATGTAGTCCCATCATACATCTATTCTCTTTCCTTTTTTTACGTTTACCTTGCTTCACCATTTCCCACCATTGTGCATGTGTTTCGTAGAGGTCTTGAAGGGTCTGCCACTCTTTATAACATTCCCTGTACTGACTGACTATGATTTCATCCTCCAACAGGGAACAGTTGACTTTCCACAGACCACTTCCTACCGTCACACCAGAAGGGGGTGAAAGGGTGCAGGAGAGCATAAGGTGGTCTGAAAAGAAAACAGGGGTTAATCTAACATCAGTGGGTGGGCAATCTCTAGTAAAGAAATAATCAATGCGAGAGGCTCTGGTGCCATCATGACTAAACCAGGTGAAGCCCTCCTCTCTGGGATGCATGGTTTTAAAACAGTCAGTAAGCTTAAAATCCCTGCATATGCCCTGAAGTAAAATCGAAGTCTTATCCACTTTAAAATCTACCCCTGCTCTTTTTCTATCTTTCCTGCTCAAGATACAGTTAAAATCCCCTCCTACAACTAAAGGTACTTGCCCTAGCATGTAAAGCTGTATATCTTCTAAAAGGTCATACCTTTCATTTTTTCCATTGAAACCATAAATATTTAAGAGGTTAAAGTCTTGCCCCATAAAATTCAAGTGTGCTAAAAGTGCCCGTCCGTCTCTCACCACTGTGCTACCTTTCACCAGAACATGCGGATTTTTAATTAGAATGGCCACACCATCATTTTTATTTTGATTTGAGCCACTCCATATCGATAAATGGGGCCACATTTCCTCCCATTGTCTATGGTTTTTTTAAAAAAGGTAGTCCACATTCTTGTATTAAAAACACATCTGATTTTATGGAGTCTAAGAAGGATAAAATACTCTGGGCTCTTGTCTTTGATTTCACACTTCTCACATTTAGTGTTGAGAAGGTGAGAACCATTAAAAGCATAAAGGAAAGTAGGTATGTCATTTTCGTTTTTCTAAGTTATCAAAACAAATTACACACAGGTTATTTCTTGGGAAACTAGCTCTTCCTTCATTTCTTTAGGTGAAAAGTGAGTAGGGTGATCTATATTTCCTTTTCGGACTCTCGGTGTTGGCCTCTGACGCAATGTTGCATTTAACTTTGAGTCCCTGGGGGTTGATTGCAGAGCTGAAGTTAAAAAGGAGACCTCATTTGGTGAGTCGGAGGGGAAGACTCTAGGTTCTTCCACTGAAGAACTGTCTGAAAGGGACCTAACCCTTCCCCTCTTCTCTGATACCACTGGGGAATCAGAGGCTCAGATGCCGTCCTCTTCGGCTGTTGACCTTCGGGGAGGTGAGTATCTTCACTAGACTCACCTGTCTGCTCTTCCTCCTCATTTAGCGTAGCTCCACCCTCTGCCTGTGAATTCTCACAGACTTCAACACTGAGTGGTGAGGCCTCTACAGGCCCCTCCCCTTTTTGCTCCTCACTTCCAATCCAAGCTTTTGGCGGGAAGTTTGAATTTATTGGGTCAACCTCTTCACTTTGTTCACCAACTGCCACCTTTGGTCCTTCTCTTTGTTGGCTTGACTGTGGCTTTACCGTCTTTAATTTGTTGGCAAAAGATTTAGGGCAATCTCTGAAGAGGTGATTTAATTCTCCACAGAGATTACATTTCCTGCCATTTGGACACTCTCCAAAAGTTTGCCCAATTTCTCTGCTCTTCCCACATAACACCTTGGTACAAGCCTCAACCAGGTGCCCATGCTCACCACACTTGCGGCAGAACTTGGGCTGCCCCTGGTAGTGGATGTAACCTCGGTTTTCAAGGTGGCCAGAGTGTCGCCCACCCGCTGCACTGAGCACTCTTCAGCCCTTTTAAATGGTATAACTTTGCACTCCCGCACGCTCCAGCAAGCACCATTCAAGCAACAACTTTGCACTCCAGCTTCGAACATCGGCACAGTCGCAACAAGTAAGGCGACTCTACTCAGAGAAGTCACTCTGCACAGTAAGAAGATTTCTTTTGCACAGACAGAAAGGGCTTCACCCGCAAAGGTAAAGCCTGCCAAAAATAGAAACAACTCATTAGTGCTGCTCTCCACGGAAATCTTTAGTAAAAGGCGAAAGACTTGTACGTTATGAAGAGAAACCAGAGTACGATTATCCGTCACTGCGGGAGCAGGGCATCAGGCTAGTTGGCATAGCCACCTTCCCCATGGTGAGCTTTGCTTGGTTGAGACGCTTTCTCCCCCCCCCCTTGCTCCTCGGCTGACCAACTAGGAACAATCGGGCCCTATTCGATGGCTGCCTTGTCTTTTACTCTGTGCAAAAGACAAGGCAGCAACAAAAACACCACGAGAATCCCGTATTGAGGCTTTGTTCTGATCGCTCATTCGGTGTCGCGTTTCTTTCAAGCAATTCTCCCGGTTAGCCCACACTCGGCTCGCTCCCATAGCCGTGTTAAAGTCTACTTCGCATTCACTCTCTTTTCTCAGCAGACTCTTGGGATTTTATCTTTACGTTATGAAGAGAAACCAGAATTCCTTCACTCAAACTATGTGAAAACTGCTTTGTCCTTAATATTTACCATGTCCGGAAAGATTTAAACAAAAAAAACAACGTTGTACTTTGCAGTAAAAGAAAGAGCCAATCTAAAGTTTCAGGAATCCGAGAATAAGCTTACTTTCATGAGTTCTTCACGATTTCGGATTTTGCTATAAAATGAATTCCTTCACTCAAACTAAATTAAAACTGCTAAACCGCTAATCTGTTATATGTAAGGCAGATGTCAAATTCACCGAAATAGGATCAAAGGGTATTCGGCCAATCGAGCTGTAGCAGCTTCGGTAAAAGAGTATAAGTTGAAGAGTTTGTGAATAAAGGTGTGCGCACACATAGTGTGCTGTACGAAAATAGGCAGGGAGCAATGCCGGCTGGGGTATATGTTCTTGTATGTTGTCTGACTGTTTGATTTGAATGTGTTGTGTAAGTGTCCTGTTGAATGTTACATGTTTGGGCTTTGACACGCTTCACTGTGGTTGTTAACTGTGTGGTGTGTCCTGAAATGTTATTTGTTTGGGCTGTGTGACATGCTTAATGCTTGTCAGTAGCTACCCACTTATTCATATATAGCAACTGACAACATAAGAAGTCCGGACATACTCTGATAGTAGTTGTAGAAGTATCCTTATTGATAATAGATCACTAATTCATAGTGATAGAACAGTAGATGAACAGGTGCTTGCACATGTCTCACGAAAATAAAATGGGTGTATGATTGCTGACGGCAGAGCAATACTGCCAAACTTATGAGTTCTTGTGGCAAACTTGATTCAGTGTCTTGACGTGTATACGCTGTTTCGCTGACTTGATTGTCACAAGAAACAAAGTGTGTTTGATAAGATCCGACCATTTTATTACGGGAGGATCAGTATGTATGGATTCTGATGTGACTGATAAACCCATTCGTATCGTAAGCATAATCTAATACGTGAGACAACGCCCTGGCACACAATCAAAAAAAAAAAGAGAGAGCGGTTTTGTGTCCCCACAGTCCATAATGTAGAAAAGAGAGAAAAAAGCCTTTCTGATTTGGTGTGTGTGCTCACAGTGCAGAGTGTAGAGAAAAGAAAGCCGTTTTGGTGTCACGGGTGTTGTGACTTACACACACACATTTCTGAATTGAGAAAGGAAATTATTTTAGAGGAAGCACTAGAGTTTAGATCCCACATTTGTTGATAGGCATTTATTTATTTCTTCACTTCTGATGAAGTTTCAACAATAAACAACAAACTTTGTATTATGAGAAAGAACCAGACTCATTCTTCAGGAATCCGAAAATAAGCTCTATTTTACGAGTTATGCACGAATTCGGATTCTCCTATAAAACGAATTCCTTAACTCTAACCAAGTTAGGACTGCTTTGTCCTTCATATTTATTCATGTCTAATCAAGTTTCAACGATAAACAACGTTGTACTTTGTAGAATGAGAAAGAACTTCTTCAGCAATAAGCATCTCTCGACATATGACGAAATACAGATTTTGCTATAAAATTAATTCCTTCTATCAGCCTGACTTAAAACTATTTGTCCTCCTTATTTATCCACTTCAAATCAAGTTTCAACAATTAAAAAAATGTTGTAGTTTGAGAAAAATCAACTTAATCTTAAGCAATCAGTAGGGTAAGAAAGGGTAAGAAAAGGTGCAAATGCCAACCATACATCACTAAAAGGTGGAGCGGAAGTATTCGGCTGCAAGTAGGTGCGAATGCCTGACAATGTATGATCAAAAGAGGGAGCGGAGGTTTTCGGCTGCAAGGTCTGAATGTCCAACCATAATTTGTAAAAACCGGGGAAGAAAAGGCTCGAAAGCCCGACTATACACCATCAAAAGCGGGAGCGGAGGTGTTCGGCTGCAAGTAGGTGTGAATGTTCGACCATAATTTGTAAAAAGCGGGTAAGAAAAGGTTCGAATGCCCGACTATATATTAACCAAAGCAGGAGGAGAGGTCTTCGGATAAGAGTGGGTGAGAATTTACAACCATAATCTATAAAATGCTGTGAAAAAAAAGGTGTGAATACCCCATAGAACACTAAAAGGTAGAGCGGGAGTGTTCGGCTGCAAGAAGGTGTGAATGTCTGACCATAGTTTGTAAAAAGCGGGTAAGAAAAGGTTCGAATGCCCGAACATACACCATCAAAGGAGGGAGCGGAGGTGTTCCGCTGTAAGAAGGTGTGAATGTCCGACCATAGTTGGCAAAAAGCAGGTAAGAAAAGGTTAAAATACCCGATTGTACACAATCAATAGCGGGAGCAGAGTTGTTCCGCTACTAAAAGGTGTGAAAGTCCGACCATGGTTTGTAAAAAGCGGGTAAGAAAAGGTGCGAATGCCCGACAATGTATGATCAAAAGAGGGAGCGGAGGTTTTCGGCTGAAACAAGGTCTGAATGTCCATCCATATTTTGTAAAAATCTGGGAAGAAAAGGCTCGAAAGCCCGACTATACACCATCAACAGCTGGAGCGGAGGTGTTCAGCTGCAAGAAGGTCTGAATGTCCATCAATAATTGCTAGAAAACATGGAAGAGAATTTTCGAATATCAAACCGCACATGATCATAAGCGGGAGAGGAGGTGTTCAAATGCAAGAAGGTTTGAATGTCGACCCATAATTACTGCAAAATGGGTAAGAAAAGGTACGAATGCCCAACCATACATGATCCTAACAGGGAGCGGAGGTGTTTGGCTGCGACAAGGTGTGTATGTCCACCCATAATTAATGAAAAGCGGGCAACAAGTAGGTTTGAATACCCATCATCAAAAGCAGGAGTGGATGTGTTCGGCTACAAGAAGGTTTGAATGTCTTACCATAGTTTGTAAAAAGCGGGTAAGAAAAGGTTCGAATGCCCGAACATACACCATCAAAGGAGGGAGCGGAGGTGTTCCGCTGTAAGAAGGTGTGAATGTCCAACCATAATTGGCAAAAAGCAGGTAAGAAAAGGTTAAAATACCCTATTGTACACAATCAATAGCGGGAGCAGAGTTATTCCGCTACTAAAAGGTGTGAAAGTCCGACCATGAATTGTAAAAAGCGGGTAAGAAAAGGTGCGAATGCCCGACAATGTATGATCAAAAGAGGGAGCGGAGGTTTTCGGCTGAAAGAAGGTCTGAATGTCCATCCATAATTTGTAAAAATCGGGGAAGAAAAGGCTCGAAAGCCCGACTATACACCATCAACAGCTGGAGCGGAGGTGTTCAGCTGCAAGAAGGTCTGAATGTCCATCAATAATTGCTAGAAAACATGGAAAAGAATTTTCGAATATCAAACCGCACATGATCATAAGCGGTAGAGGAGGTGTTAAAATGCAAAAAGGTGTGAATGTCCACCCATAATTACTGCAAAATGGGTAAGAAAAGGTACGAATGCCCAACCATACATCATCAAAAGCAGGAGTGGATGTGTTCGGCTACAAGAAGGTTTTAATGTCCGACCATAGTTTGTAAAAAACGGGTAAGAAAAGGTTCGAATGCCCGAACATACACCATCAAAAGAGGGAGCGGAGGTGTTCCACTGTCAGAAGGTGTGAATGTCTGACCATAGTTGGTAAAAAGCGGGTAAGAAAAGGTGAAAATACCCGACTGTACACAATCAATAGCGGGAGCGGAGTTGTTCGGCTACTAAAAGGTGTGAAAGTCCGACCCTAGTTTGTAAAAAGCGGGTAAGAGAAGGTGCGAATGCCCGACAATGTATGATCAAAAGAGGGAGCGGAGGTTTTCGGCTGCAAGAAGGTCTGAATGTCCAACAATAATTTTGTAAAAACCGGGGAAGAAAAGGCTCGAAAGCCCGACTATACATCATCAAAAGCGGGAGCGGAGGTGTTCAGCTGCAAGAAGGTCTGAATATCCATCAAGAATTGCTAGAAAACATGAAAGAAAATTTTCGAATATCAAACCACACATCATCATAAGCGGGAGAGGAGGTGTTCAGCTGCAAGAAGGTGTGAATGTTCGACTATAGTTTGTAAAAAATGGGTAAGAAAAGGTGCGAATGCTCAACCATACATCATCAAAAGCAGGAGTGGATGTGTTCGGCTAAAAGAAGGTTTGAATGTCCGACCATAGTTCGTAAAATGCGGGTAAGAAAAGGTTCGAATGCCCGAACATACACCATCAAAAGAGGGAGCGGAGGTGTTCCGCTGAAAGACGGTGTGAATGTCCAACAATAGTTGGTAAAAAGCGGGTAAGAAAAGGTTAAAATACCCGACTGTACACAATCAATAGCGGGAGCGGAGTTTTTCGGCTACAAGAAGGTGTGAAAGTCCGACCATGATTTGTAAAAAGCGGGCAAGAAAAGGTTCGAATGCCCGAATATATACCATCAAAAGCGGAAGCGGAGGTGTTCGGCTGCAAGAAGGTGTGAACGTCCGACCAAAGTTTGTAAAAAGCAGTGAAGAAAAGTTTCCAATATCCAACCAACATAATCAAAAGCGGGAGCAGAGCTGTTCGACTGCAAGTAGGTGTGAATGTCAGATCATAATTTGCAAAAAGCTGATGAGAGAGGGTGAGAATGCCCGACTATACACCATCAAATGCGGGAGCGGAAGTGTTCGGCTGTGAGTAGGTGTGAATGTCAAACCATAATTGCTGAAAAATGTGTTAGAAAAGACTAGAATGCCGGACCATACATCATCAAAAGCGGGAAAAGTGGTGTTCGGCTGCAGGTAGGTGTGAATGTCCAGCCATAATTACTCACAAACCGGTAAGAAAAGGTAGTATTGCCAGACCATACATTATCAAAACAGGGAGCGGAGGTGGTTCAGCTGCAAGGTGTGAATGTCTGACTAAAGTTTATAAAAAGCGGGTAAGACAAGGTGCGAATGCCTGACAATGTATGATCAAATGAGGGAGCGGAGGTTTTCGGCTGCAAGGTCTGAATGTACAACCATAATTTGTAAAAACCGGGGAAGAAAAGGCTCGAAAGCCCGACTATACACCATCAAAAGCGGGAGCGGAGGTGTTCTGCTGCAAGTAGGTGTGAATGTTCGACCATAATTTGTAAAAAGCGGGTAAGAAAAGGTTTGAATGCCCGACTATATATTAACAAAAGCAGGAGGAGAGGTCTTCGGATAAGAGTGGGTGAGAATTTCCAACCATAATCAATAAAATGCGGTGAAAAAAAAGGTGTGAATACCCCATAGAACACTAAAAGGTGGAGCAGAAATGTTCGGCTGCAAGAAGGTGTGACTGTTCGACTATATTTGGTGAAAAGCAGGTGAAGCAAGGTCTGAATGCCCAACCTTACATCATCAAAAACGAGATCAGAGGTGTTTGGCTGCAAGAAGGCCATAGTTTGCCAAAAGCGGGTAAGCTGCGAATGACCGACTAAATATCAACAAAAGTGGGGGCGGAGGTCTTCGGATGCAAGTGGGTGTGAATATCCCACCATACAAGTATGGTGGAGAGGAAGCTGTGAATGGCCGACCATAGTAAAAAGCGGGTGAGAAAAGGTGCGAATGTCCAATCATACATGATCAAAACAGGGAGCGGAGGTGTTTGGCTGCGACAAGGTGTGTATGTCCACCCATAATTAATGAAAAGCGGGCAACAAGTAGGTTTGAATACCCATCTTCAAAAGCAGGAGTGGATATGTTCGGCTACAAGAAGGTTTGAATGTCTGACCATAGTTTGTAAAAAGCGGGTAAGAAAAGGTTCGAGTGCCCGAACATACACCATCAAAAGAGGGAGCGGAGGTGTTCCGCTGTAAGACGGTGTGAATGTCCAACAATAGTTGGTAAAAAGCGGGTAAGAAAAGGTTAAAATACCCGACTGTACACAATCAATAGCGGGAGCGGAGTTGTTCGGCTACAAGAAGGTGTGAAAGTCCGACCATGGTTTGTAAAAAGCGGGTAAGAAAAGGTGCGAATGCCCGACAATGTATGATCAAAAGAGGGAGTGGAGGTTTCCGGCTGCAAGAAGGTCTGAATGTCCAACCATAATTTGTAAAAACCGGGGAAGAAAAGGCTCGAAAGGCCGACTGTACACCATCAAAAGTGGGAGCGGAGGTGTTCAGCTTCAAGACGGTCTGAATGTCCATCAATAATTGCTAGAAAACATGAAAGAAAATTTTCGAATATCAAACTGCACATGATCATAAGCAGGAGAGGAGGTGTTCAGCTGCAAGAAGGTGTGAATGTCTACCCATAATTACTGAAAAATGGGTAAGAAAAGGTGCGAATGCCTAACCATACATCATCAAAAGAGGGAGCGGAGGTGTTCCGCTGTAAGACGGTGTGAATGTCCGACCATAGATGGTAAAAAGCGGGTAAGAAAAGGTTAAATTACCCGACTGTACACAATCAAAAGAGGGAGCGGAGTTGTTCAGCTAAGAGAAGGTGTGAAAGTCCGACCTTGGTTTGTAAAAAGCGGGTAAGAAAAGGTTCGTATGCCCGAATATACACCATCAAAAGCGGAAGCGGAGGTGTTCGGCTGCAAGATATTGTGAACGTCCGACCAAAGTTTGTAAAAAGCAGTTAAGAAAAGGTTCGAATATCTAACCAAACATAATCAAAAGTGGGAGCAGAGCTGTTCGACTGGAAGTAGGTGTGAATGTCAGATCATAATTTGCAAAAAGCTGATGAGAAAGGGTGAGAATGCCCGACTATACACCATCAAATGCGGTAGCGGAGTTGTTCGGCTGTGAGTAGGTGTGAATCTCCAACCATAATTGCTGAAAAATGTGTTAGAAAAGGTAAGAATGCCGGACCATATATCATCAAAAGCGGGAGAGGTTGTGTTCGGCTGCAAGTAGGTGTGAATGTCCAGCCATAATTACTCACAAACGGGTAAGAAAAGGTAGTATTGCCAGACCACATATGATCAAAACAGGGAGCGGAGGTGGTTCAGCTGCAAGAAGGTTTGAATGTCCGACTAAAGTTTGTAAAAAGCGGGTAAGACAAGGTGTGAATGCCCGACAATGTATGATCAAAAGAGGAGTGGAGGTTTTCGGCTGCAAGAAGGTCTGAATGTCCACCCATAATTACTGAAAAATGGGTAAGAAAAGGTGCGAAAGCCCAACCGCACATGATCATAAGTGGATGAGAAGGTGTTCGACTGCAAGTAGGTGTGAATGTAAGATCATAATTTGTAAAAAGCGGGTAAGAAAAGGTAAGAATGCCCAACCATAAATTATCAAAAGCGGCAGCAGAGTTTCGGCTGGTATTTATCAATGTCTAGATAGATTTCAACAAAAAACAACGTTGTACTTTGCAGTAAAAGAAAGTGCAAATCAAAAGTTTTAGGAATCCGAGAATAAGCTTATTTTCATGAGTTCTGCACGATTTCGGATTTTATGTATAAAATGAATTCCTTCACGCAAACTAAGTTAACACTGCTTTGTCCTTCATATGTACCCATTTCTACATATATTTCAAGCATAAACTTCCTCATACTACCCTGAATGAGAAAGAGCCACACTTGTGATTAAGCCATACGCCCCTTTTGAGGAGTTCTGCATGGTTTGGGATTTTATCTATAAAATTAATTCCTTCACTCAAACTATGTTAAAACGGCTTTTACCTTCATATTTATCAATGTCTCGATAGATTTAAACAAAAAAAAAAACGTTGTACTTTGCAATAAAAGAAAGAGCAAATCAAAAGTTTTAGGAATCCGAGAATAAGCTTATTTTCATGAGTTCTGCACGATTTCGGATTTTATGTATAAAATGAATTCATTCACTCAAACCAAGTTAAAACTGCTTTTTCCTTCATATTTATCAATGTCTAGATCGACTTCAACAAAGAACAACATTGTATTTTGCAGTAGAAGAAAGAGCAAAACTGAAGGATCAGGAATCCGAGAATAAGCTTCTTTTCATACGTTCTGCATGATTTGGGATTTTATGTATAAAATGAATTCCTTCACTCAAACTAAGTTAACACTGCTTTGTCCTTCATATGTACCCATTTCTACATATATTTCAAGCATAAACTTCCTCATACTTCCCTGAATGAGAAAGAGCCACACTTGTGATTAAGCCATACGCCCCTTTTGAGGAGTTCTGCATGATTTGGGATTTTATCTATAAAATCAATTCCTTCACTCAAACTATGTTAAAACGGCTTTTACCTTCATATTTATCAATGTCTCGATAGATTTAAACAAAAAAACAACGTTGTACTTTGCAGTAAAAGAAAGAGCCAATCAAAAGTTTTAGGAATCCGAGAATAAGCTTATTTTCATGAGTTCTGCACGATTTCGGATTTTATGTATAAAATGAATTCCTTCACGCAAACTAAGTTAACACTGCTTTGTCCTTCATATGTACCCATTTCTACATATATTTCAAGCATAAACTTCCTCATACTACCCTGAATGAGAAAGAGCCACACTTGTGATTAAGCCATACGCCCCTTTTGAGGAGTTCTGCATGATTTGGGATTTTATCTATAAAATCAATTCCTTCACTCAAACTATGTTAAAACGGCTTTTTCATTCATATTTATCAATGTCTAGATCGACTTCAACAAAGAACAACATTGTATTTTGCATTAGAAGAAAGAGCAAAACTGAAGGATCAGGAATCCGAGAATAAGCTTATTTTCTTATGGGCAAGTGGGAACTGCTTTGTCCTTCATATTTATCAATTTGTAGATGGATTTCAACTTCTTCTACTGCAAAGTCCAATGTTTTTCTTTGTTGAAGTCGATCTAGACATTGATGAATATGGAAGGACAAAGCAGTTTTAACTTGGTTTGAGCAAAGCAATTCATTTTATAGCAAAATCCGAAATCGTGCAGAACTCACGAAAAGCTTTTTCTCGCTTTTCACTGCTTTTTACAAACTTTGGTCGGACGTTCACACCTTCTTGCATCCGAACACCTCCGCTTCCGTTTTTGATGATGTATATTCGGGCATTCGAACCTTTTATTACCCGCTTTTTACAAACCATGGTCGGACTTTCACACCTTCTTGTAGCCGAACAACTCCGCTCCCGCTATTGATTGTGTACAGTCGGGTATTTTAACCTTTTCTTACCCGCTTTTTACCAACTATGGTCGGACATTCACACCGTCTTACAGCGGAACACCTCTGCTCCCGCTTTTGATGGTGTATAGTCGGGCATTCAAACCTTTTCTTACCCGCTTTTTACAAACTATGGTGGGACATTAAAACCTTCTTGTATCCGAAAACCTCCGCTCTCTCTTTTGATCATACATTGTCGGACATTCGCACCTTTTCTTACCCGCTTTTTACAAACCATGGTCGGACTTTCACATCTTCTTGTAGCCGAACACATCCGCTTCCGCTATTTATTGTGTACAGTCGGGTATTTTAACCTTTTCTTACCCGCTTTTTACCAAGTATGGTCGGACATTCACACCTTCGTACAGCGGAACACCTCCGCTCCCTCTTTTGATGGTGTATGTTCGGGCATTCAAACCTTTTCTTACCCGCTTTTTCCAAACTATGGTCGGCTATTCACAGCTTCCTCTCCACCATACTTGTATGGTGGGATATTCACACCCACTTGCATCCGAAGACCTCCGCCCCAAATTTTGTTGATATTTAGTCGGACATTCGCACCTTACCCGCTTTTGGCAAACTATGGCCTTCTTGCAGCCAAACACCTCTGATCTCGCTTTTGATGATGTAAGGTTGGGCATTCAGACCTTGCTTCACCTGCTTTTCACCAAATATAGTCGGACATTCACACCTTCTTGCAGCCGAACACTTCCGCTCCACCTTTTAGGGTTCTATCACACCTTTTTTTCACCGCATTTTATACATTATGGTCGGAAATTTTCAACCACTCTCATCCGAAGACCTCTCCTCCCGCTTTTGTTAATATATTTGAACTTTAGTCGGACATTCAAACCTTCTTGCAGCTGAACAGCCTCCGTTCGCTGTTTTGATCATATATGGTCTGGCAATACTACCTTTTCTTACCCGTTTGTGAGTAATTATGGCTGGACATTCACACCTACTTGCAGCCGAACACAACCTCTCTCGCTTTTGATGATGTATGGACCGGCATTCTTACATTTTCTAACACATTTTTCAGCAATTATGGTCGGAGATTCACACCTACTCACAGCCGAAAAACTCCGCTCCCGCATTTGATGGTGTATAGTCGGGCATTCTCACCCTTTCTCATCAGCTTTTTGCAAATTATGATCTGACATTCACACCTACTTGCAGTCGAACAGCTCTGCTCCCGCTTTTGATTATGTTTGGTTGGATATTCGAACCTTTTCTTAACTTCTTTTTACATATTTTGGTTGGACGTTCACACCTTCTTGTAGCCGAACACTTCCACTCCTACTTTTGATGATGTATGAACCTTGGTCCAGTATTCTTACCTTTTCTAACACATTTTTCAGCAATTATGGTCGGACATTCACACCTACTCACAGCTGTACACCTCCGCTCCCGCTTTTGATCATACAATGTCGGGACATCGCTCCTTGTCTTACCAGCTTTTTACAAACTTTAGTCGAACATTCACACCTTCTTGCAGCTAAACACCTCCGCTCCCGCTTTTGATGATGTATAGTCGGGCTTTCGAGCCTTTTCTTACCCGGTTTTTACAAATTATGGTTGGACATTCAGACCTTGCAGCCGAACACCTCCGCTCTCTCTTTTGATCATACATTGTCGGGCATTCGCACCTTGTCTTACCCGCTTTTTACAAACTATAGTCAGACATTCACACCTTGCAGCTGAACCTCTGCTCCCTGTTTTGATCATTTATGGTCTGGCAATACTACCTTTTCTTCCCCCGTTTGTGAGTAATTATGGCTGGACATTCACACCTACTTGCAGTCGAACAGCTCTGCTCCCGCTTTTGATTATGTTTGGTTGGATATTCGAACCTTTTCTTAACTGCTTTTTACAAACCATGGTCGGACTTTCACACCTTCTTGTAGCCGAACAACTCCGCTCCCACTATTGATTGTGTACAGTCGGGTATTTTAACCTTTTCTTACCCGCTTTTTACCAACTATGGTCGGACATTCACACCGTCTTACAGCGGAACACCTCCGCTCCCCGCTTTTTATGGTGTATAGTCGGGCATTCGAACCTTTTCTTACCCGCTATTTACAAACTATGGTAGGACATTCAAACTTTCGTGTATCCGAAAACCTCCGCTCTCTCTTTTGATCATACATTGTCGGACATTCGCACCTTTTCTTACCCGCTTTTTACAAACCATGGTCGGACTGTCACACCTTCTTGTAGCCGAACACATCCGCTCCCGCTATTGATTGTGTACAGTCGGGTATTTTAACCTTTTCTTACCCGCTTTTTACCAAGTATGGTTGGACATTCACACCTTCGTACAGCGGAACACCTCCGCTCCCTCTTTTGATGGTGTATGTTCGGGCATTCAAACCTTTTCTTACCCGCTTTTTCCAAACTATGGTCGGCTATTCACAGCTTCCTCTCCACCATACTTGTATGGTGGGATATTCACACCCACTTGCATCCGAAGACCTCCGCCCCAAATTTTGTTGATATTTAGTCGGACATTCGCACATTACCCGCTTTTGGCAAACTATGGCCTTCTTGCAGCCAAACAACTCTGATCTTGCTTGTGATGATGTAAGGTTGGGCATTCAGACCTTGCTTCACCTGCTTTTCACCAAATATAGTCGGACATTCACACCGTCTTGCAGCCGAACACTTCCGCTCCACCTTTTAGTGTTCTATCACACCTTTTTTTTCACCGAATTTTATACATTATGGTTGGAAATTTTCAACCACTCTCATCCGAAGACCTCTCCTCCCGCTTTTATTAATATATTTGAACTTTAGTCGGACATTCAAACCTTCTTGCAGCTGAACCACCTCCGCTCCCTGTTTTGATCATATATGGTCTGGCAATACTACCTTTTCTTAACCGTTTGTGAGTAATTATGGCTGGACATTCACACCTACTCACAGACGAACACCTCCGCTCCCACATTTGATAGTGTATAGTCGGGCATTCTCACCCTTTCTCAACAGCTTTTTGCAAATTATGATCTGATATTCACACCTACTTGCAGTCGAACAGCTCTGCTCCCGCTTTTGATTATGTTTGGTTGGATATTCGAACATTTTCTTAACTGCTTTTTACAAACTTTGGTCGGACGTTCACACCGTCTTGCAGCCGAACACCTCCACTTCCGCTTTTGATGGTATATAGTCGGGCATTCGAGCCTTTTCTTACCCGCCTATTACTTACTATGGTTAGACATTCAAACCTTCTTGTAGCCGAACACATCCGCTCCTGCTTTTGATGATGTATGATTTGGCATTTGCACCTTTTCTTACCCATTTTTCAGTAATTTTTGGTCGGACATTCAGACCTTCTTGCACCTGAACACCTCTGCTCCCGCTTTTGATGGTGTATAGTCGGGCTTTCGAGCCTTTTCTTCCCCGATTTTTACAAATTGTGGTTGGACATTTAGACCTTGCAGCCGAAAACCTCCGCTCCCTCTTTTGATCATACATTGTCGGGCATTCGCCCCTTGTCTTACACGGTTTTTACAAACTTTAGTCAGACATTCACACCTTGCAGCTGAACCACCTCCATTCCCTGTTTTGATCATGTGTGGTCTGGAAATACTACCTTTTCTTCCCCCGTTTGTGAGTAATTATGGCTGGACATTCACACCTACTTGCAGCCGAAAAACCACCTCTCCCGCTTTTGATGATGTATTGTCCGGCATTCTAGTCTTTTCTATCACATTTTTCAGCAATTATGATGTGACATTCACACCTACTTGCAGTCGAACAGCTCTGCTCCCGCTTTTGATTATGTTCGGTTGGATATTCAAACCTTTTCTTAACTGCTTTTTACAAACTTTGGTCAGACGTTCACACCTTCTTGCAGCCGAACACCTCCGCTTCCGCTTTTGATGGTATATATTCGGGTATTCGAACCTTCTCTTACCCGCTTTTTACAAACCATGGTTGGACTTTCATACCTTCTTGTAGCTGAACAACTCCACTCCTGCTTTTGATGATTTATGGTTGGACATTCGCATCTTTTCCTACCAATTTTTCAGTAATTATGGGTGGATATTCACACCTTCTTGCAGCTGAACACCTCCTCTCCCGCTAATGATCATGTAAGGTTTGATATTCGAAAATTTTCTTTCATGTTTTAAAGCAATTATTAATGGACATTCACACCTACTTGCAGCCGAACACCACCTCTCCCGCTTTTGATGATGTATGGACCGGCATTCTTACCTTTTCTAACACATTTTTCAGCAATTATGGTTGGAGAATCACACCTACTCACAGCCGAACAACTCCGCTACCGCATTTGATGGTGTATAGTCGGGATTTCTCACCCTTTCTCATCAGCTTTTTGCAAATTATTCTCTGACATTCACACCTACTTGCAGTCGAACAGCTCTGCTCCCGCTTTTGATTATGTTTGGTTAGATATTCGAACCTTTTCTTAACTGCTTTTTCACAAACTTTGGTCGGACGTTCACACCTTCTTGCAGCCGAACACCTACGCTTTCCGGTTTTGATAGTGTATATTCGGGCATACGAACCTTTTCTTACCCGCTTTTAACAAACCATGGTCGGACTTTCACACCTTCTCTTTGCTGAACAACTCCGCTCCCTCTTTTGATTGTGTACAGTCGGGTATTTTAACCTTTTCTTACCCGCTCTTTACCAACTATGATCGGACATTCACACCGTCTTACAGCGGAAACACCTCCGCTACCTCTTTTGATGGTGTATGTTCGGGCATTCGAACCTTTTCTTACCCGCTTTTTAAAACCAGGGTCGGACTTTCACACCTTTTAGTAGCCGAACAACTCCGCTCCCGCTATTGATTGTGTACAGTCGGGTATTTTCACCTTTTCTTACCCGCTTTTTACCAACTATGGTCGGACATTCACACCTTCTTACAGCGGAACACCTCCGCTCCCTCTTTTGATGGTGTATGTTTGGGCATTCGAACCTTTTCTTATCCGCTTTTTACAAACTATGGTCGGACATTCAAACCTTCTTGTAGCCGAACACATCCACTCGTGCATTTGATGATGTATGGTTGGGAATTCGTACCTTTTCTTACCCATTTTTCAGTAATTATGGGTGGGACATTCACACCTTCTTGCAGCTGAACACCTCCTCTCCCGCTTATTATCATGTGCGGTTTGATATTCGAAAATTCTCTTTCATGTTTTCTAGCAATTATTGATGGACATTCAGACCTTCTTGCAGCTGAACACCTCCGCTCCAGCTTTTGATGGTGTATAGTCGGGCTTTCGAGCCTTTTCTTCCCCGGTTTTTACAAATTATGGTTGGACATTCAGACCTTCTTTCAGCCGAAAACCTCCGCTCCCTCTTTTGATCATACATTGTCGGGCATTCGCACCTTTTCTTACCCGCTTTTTACAAACCTTAGTCGGACATTAACACCTTCTTGCAGCTTAACCACCTCCGCTCCCTGTTTTGATCATGTATGGTCTGGCAATACTACCTTTTAGTAATTATGTCTGGACATTCACACCTACTTGCAGCCGAACACCACCTCTCCCGCTTTTGATGATGTATGGACCGGCATTCTTACCTTTTCTAACACATTTTTCAGCAATTATGGTTGGAGATTCACACCTACTCACAGCCGAACACCTCCGCTCCCGTATTTGATGGTGTATATTCGGGCATACGAACCTGTTCTTACCCGCTTTTTACAAACCATGGTCGGACTTTCACACCTTCTTGTAGCTGAACAACTCCGCTCCCTCTTTTGATTGTGTACAGTCGGGCATACAAACCTGTTCTTACCCGCTTTTTACAAACTATGGTCGGACATTCAAACCTTCTTGTAGCCGAACACATCCACTCCTGCTTTTGATGATGTATGGTTGGGCATTCGCACCTTTTCTTACCCATTTTTCAGTAATTATGGGTGGATATTCACACCTTCTTGCAGCGGAACACCTCCTCTCCCGCTTATGATTATGTGCGGTTTGATATTCGAAAATTTTCTTTCATGTTTTATAGCAATTATTGATGGACATTCATACCTTCTTGAAGCCGAACACATCCACTCCTGCTTTTGATGATGTATGGTTGGGCATTCGAACCTACTTGTTGCCCGTTTTTCATTAATTATGGGTGGACATTCACACCTTGTCGCAGCCAAACACCTCCGCTCCCTGTTTTGATCATGTATGTTTTGACATTCGCACCTTTTCTCACCTGCTTTTTACTATTGTCGGCCAATCACAGCTTCCTCTCCACCATACTTGTATGGTAGGAAATTCTCACCCACTCTCATCCGAAGACCTCTCCTCCCGCTTTTGTTAATATTTAGTCGGGCATTCGAACCTTTTCTTACCCACTTTTTACAAATTATGGTCGAACATTCACACCTACTTGCAGCTGAATACTTCCGCTCCACCTTTTAGTGATGTATGGTTGGCATTTGCACCTTTTGTTACCCTCTTTTTATACTGATTGCTGAAGATAAAGTTGTTCTTTCTCAAACTACAATTTTTTTTTAAATTGTTGAAACTTGATTTGAAGTGGATAAATAAGGAGGACAAACAGTTTTAAGTCACGCTGATAGAAGAAATTAATTTTATAGCAAAATCTGTATTTCGTCATATGTCGAGAGATTCTTATTGCTGAAGAAGTTCTTTCTCATTCTACAAAGTACAACGTTGTTTATCGTTGAAACTCTATTAGACATGAATAAATATGAAGGACAAAGCAGTCTTAACTTGGTTTGAGTTAATTAATTCGTTTTATAGGAGAATCCGAATTCGTGCTTATTTTCGGATTCCTGAAGAATGAGTCTGGTTCTTTCTCATAATACAAAGTTTGTTGTTTATTGTTGAAACTTCATCAGAAGTGAAGAAATAAATGAATGCCTATCAACAAATGTGGGATCTAAACTCTACTGCTTCCTCTAAAATAATTTCTTTTCTCAATTCAGAAATGTGTGTGTGTAAGTCACAACACCCGTGACACCAAAACGGCTTTCTTTTCTCTCTTTTCTCTACACTCTGCACTATGAGCACACACACCAAATCAGAAAGGCTTTTTTCTCTCTTTTCTACATTATGGACTGTGGGGACACAAAACCGCTCTCTCTTTTTTTTTTTGATTGTGTGCCAGGGCGTTGTCTCACGTATTAGATTATGCTTAAGATACGAATGGGTTTATCAGTCACATCAGAATCCATACATACTGATCCTCCCGTAATAAAATGGTCGGATCTTATCAAACACACTTTGTTTCTTGTGACAATCAAGTCAGCGAAACAGCGTATACACGTCAAGACACTGAATCAAGTTTGCCACAAGAACTCATAAGTTTGGCAGTATTGCTCTGCCGTCAGCAATCATACACCCATTTTATTTTCGTGAGACATGTGCAGGCACCTGTTCATCTACTGTTCTATCACTATGAATTAGTTTATCTATTATCAATAAGGATACTTCTACAACTACTATCAAAGTATGTCCAGACTTCTTATGTTGTCAGTTGCTATATATGAATAAGTGGGTAGCTACTGACAAGCAATAAGCATGTCACACAGCCCAAACATATAACATTTCAGGACACACCACACAGTTAACAACCACAGTGAAGTGTCAAAGCCCAAACATTCAACAGGACACTTACACAACACATTCAAATCAAACAGTCAGACAACATACAAGAACATATACCCCAGCCGGCATTGCTCCCTGCCTATTTTCCTACAGCTCACTATGTGTGCGCACACCTTTATTCACAAACTCTTCAACTTATACTCTTTTACCGAAGCTGCTACAGCTCGATTGGCCGAATACCCTTAGATCCTATTTCGGTGAATTTGACATCTGCCTTACATGTAACAGATTAGCGGTTTAGCAGTTTTAATTTAGTTTGAGTGAAGGAATTCATTTTATAGCAAAATCCGAAATCGTGAAGCACTCATGAAAGTAAGCTTATTCTCGGATTCCTGAAACTTTAGATTTGCTCTTTCTTTTACCGCAAAGTACAACGTTGTTTTTTTTGTTTAAATCTTTCTAGACATGGTAAATATGAACGACAAAGCAGTTTTAACATAGTTTGAGTGAAGGAATTCATTTTATAGATAAAATCCCAAGAGTCTGCAGAGAAAAGAGAGTGAATGCGAAGTAGACTTTAACACGGCTATGGGAGCGAGCCGAGTGTCGGCTAACCGGGAGAATTGCTTGAAAGAAACGCGACACCGAATGAGCGGTCAGAACAAAGCCTCAATACGGGATTCTCGTGGTGTTTTTGTTGCTGCCTTGTCTTTTGCATAGAGTAAAAGACAAGGCAGCCATCGAATAGGGCCCGATTGTTCCTACTTGGTCAGCCGAGGAGCAAGGGGGGGGGGGGGGGGGGGGGGGGGGGGGGGGCAAGCGTCTCAACCAAGCAAAGCTCACCATGGGGAAGGTGGCTATACCAACTAGCCTGATGCCCTGCTCCCGCAGTGACGGATAATCGTACTCTGGTTTCTCTTCATAACATACAAGACTTTCGCCTTTTACTAAAGACTTCCGTTGAGAGCAGCACTAATGAGTTGTTTCTATTATTGGCAGGCTTTACCTTTGCGGGTGAAGCCCTTTCTGTCTGTGCAAAAGAAATCTTGCTACTTTGCAGAGTGACTTCTCTGAGTAGAGTCGCCTTACTTGTTGCGACTGTGCCGATGTTCGAAGCTGGAGTGCAAAGTTGTTGCTTGAATGGTGCTTGCTGGAGCATGCGGGAGTGCAAAGTTATACCATTTAAAAGGGCTGAAGAGTGCTCAGTGCAGCGGGTGGGCGGAGGTGCAACGTGACACTCTGGCCACCTATGGCCATAAAAAGAACACTGCTACAAGTGCGCATTGTGCCAGCAAGGGCCCTCGGACCTGAAACAGTGGACAGTTATCGCTTCTCGGCCTTTTGGCTAAGATCAAGTGTAGTATCTGTTCTTATCAGTTTAATATGTCCTCTATACGAGGACAACATATTAAATGGATTTTTAAGAATAGGAGTTGAAAAAGAAGCTTGCTCCGTTCACTCCAAGCCTCGACCCGGTACTGCAGTGCCGCTGGGAACGGTGCGCTCTCCTCTGCTCTTGTGAAAAAGCAAACAGCGGTGCAGGATGGAAGTTTCAGGGAGCCCAAGATGAAACTTTCTTTTAATCTGCTGAGAAAAGAGAGTGAATGCGAAGTGGACTTTAACACGGCTCTGGGAGCGAGCCGAGTGCGGGCTAACCGGGAGAATTGCTTGAAAGAAACGCGACACCGAATGAGTGGTCAGAACAAAGCCTCAATACGGTGTTCCCGTGGTGTTTGTGGCTGCCTTGTCTTTTGCACAGAGTAAAAGACAAGGCAGCCATCGAATAGATTGTTTCTACTTGGTCAGCCGAGGAGCGGGGGGGGGGGGGGGGGGGGGGGGGGGGGGCAAGCGTCTCAACCAAGCAAAGCTCACCAAGTAGGAACAATCGGGCCCTTTTCAATGGCTGCAACACCTGAAAGAGATATTGATGCGAGACCCGATCAAATGCTTTTTCAAAGTCTAAATTTAAGATGACAAGCCGGGTGTTTCTGTCTCTAGCGTAATCAATGATGTCTCGAATCAGTACGAGGCTGTCGGTGAGTTGTCTCCCTGAGATGGCACAAGCTTGGTCTGGGTGAATTACCTCCTCTAAAACAGAGGACATCCGTGTCGCTAAAACCTTGCTAAAAAGTTTACAGTCAAAGTTTAAAAGTGTGATGGGCCTCCAATTCTTTAGGTCAGTCTTATCATTTTTTTTATAAAGTAGAGTCACTATTCCCACTCTAAAACTGTCAGGCAGTCGGTCGAGTTTTTCAAAATCTTTAAAAACATCTAAAATGTCTGATGATAAAAGGTCCCAATAGGTCAGATAGAGTTCTGCAGGAAGCCCGTCTAACCCCGGAGCTCGACTTCTCTTAAAACCTGTTAGGCATTTTTTTAACTCTAAAGCAGTAAAATTCTGTGTCAAGTGTGCATTCTCTTTTACGGTTTTGTCAACGAATTTTAAGATTTCTGCCGATGTTTCCAAGTGCACTGGTTTCTCTTTGTACATGTTACTATAAAAGGTATGTACAGTTTCAATCATCTCTTGTGTGGATTTTGTTAAAAACCCATCTTCTCTTTTTAGATTTTGAATACACTCCTTTTTATTTATAACTTTCTTTCTTTTTCACCTTCCTCAATTTCCTGCTCCCTGCTTCTTACAAAAATTCCTTTACTCTTTATTTCTGCTAAAACTGACATTTCCTTTTTGACATCTTTGATTTCTTCTTTAAAGTCTATGCCACACTGATTTAGTTTAAAGTAGCGCTGTAAGCGTTTATGTAGTCCCATCATACATCTATTCTCTTTCCTTTTTTTACGTTTACCTTGCTGTTTAAAAAAAGTCTGGGTCGTTTCCTTCACCATTTCCCACCATTGTGCATGTGTTTCGTAGAGGTCTTGAAGGGTCTGCCACTCTTTATAACATTCCCTGTACTGACTGACTATGATTTCATCCTCCAACAGGGAACAGTTGAGTTTCCACAGACCACTTCCTACCATCACACCAGAAGGGGGTGAAAGGGTGCAGGAGAGCATAAGGTGGTCTGAAAAGAAAACAGGGGTTAATCTAACATCAGTGGGTGGGCAATCTCTAGTAAAGAAATAATCAATGCGAGAAGCTCTGGTGCCATCATGACTAAACCAGGTGAAGCCCTCCTCTCTGGGATGCATGGTTTTAAAACAGTCAGTAAGCTTAAAATCCCTGCATATGCCCTGAAGTAAAATCAAAGTCTTATCCACTTTAAAATCTACCCCTGCTCTTTTTCTATCTTTCCTGCTCAAGATACAGTTAAAATCCCCTCCTACAACTAAAGGTACTTGCCCTAGCATGTAAAGCTGTATATCTTCTAAAAGGTCATACCTTTAATTTTTTCCATTGAAACCATAAATATTTAAGAGGTTAAAGTCTTGCCCCATAAAATTCAAGTGTGCTAAAAGTGCCCGTCCGTCTCTCACCACTGTGCTACCTTTCACCAGAACATGCGGATTTTTAATTAGAATGGCCACACCATCATTTTTATTTTGATTTGAGCCACTCCATATCGATAAATGGGGCCACATTTCCTCCCATTGTCTATGGTTTTTTAAAAAAGGTAGTCCACATTCTTGTATTAAAAACACATCTGATTTTATGGAGTCTAAGAAGGATAAAATACTCTGGGCTCTTGTCTTTGATTTCACACTTCTCACATTTAGTGTTGAGAAGGTGAGAACCATTAAAAGCATAAAGGAAAGTAGGTATGTCATTTTCGTTTTTCTAAGTTATCAAAACAAATTACACACAGGTTATTTCTTGGGAAACTAGCTCTTCCTTCATTTCTTTAGGTGAAAAGTGAGTAGGGTGATCTATATTTCCTTTTCGGACTCTCGGTGTTGGCCTCTGACGCAATGTTGCATTTAACTTTGAGTCCCTGGGGGTTGATTGCAGAGCTGAAGTTAAAAAGGAGACCTCATTTGGTGAGTCGGAGGGGAAGACTCTAGGTTCTTCCACTGAAGAACTGTCTGAAAGGGACCTAACCCTTCCCCTCTTCTCTGATACCACTGGGGAATCAGAGGCTCAGATGCCGTCCTCTTCGGCTGTTGACCTTCGGGGAGGTGAGTATCTTCACTAGACTCACCTGTCTGCTCTTCCTCCTCATTTAGCGTAGCTCCACCCTCTGCCTGTGAATTCTCACAGACTTCAACACTGAGTGGTGAGGCCTCTACAGGCCCCTCCCCTTTTTGCTCCTCACTTCCAATCCAAGCTTTTGGCGGGAAGTTTGAACTTATTGGGTCAACCTCTTCACTTTGTTCACCAACTGCCACCTTTGGTCCTTCTCTTTGTTGGCTTGACTGTGGCTTTACCGTCTTTAATTTGTTGGCAAAAGATTTAGGGCAATCTCTGAAGAGGTGATTTAATTCTCCACAGAGATTACATTTCCTGCCATTTGGACACTCTCGAAAAGTTTGCCCAATTTCTCTGCTCTTCCCACATAACACCTTGGTACAAGCCTCAACCAGGTGCCCATGCTCACCACACTTGCGGCAGAACTTGGGCTGCCCCTGGTAGTGGATGTAACCTCGGTTTTCAAGGTGGCCAGAGTGTCGCCCACCCGCTGCACTGAGCACTCTTCAGCCCTTTTAAATGGTATAACTTTGCACTCCCGCATGCTCCAGCAAGCACCATTCAAGCAACAACTTTGCACTCCAGCTTCGAACATCGGCACAGTCGCAACAAGTAAGGCGACTCTACTCAGAGAAGTCACTCTGCACAGTAAGAAGATTTCTTTTGCACAGACAGAAAGGGCTTCACCCGCAAAGGTAAAGCCTGCCAAAAATAGAAACAACTCATTAGTGCCGCTCTCCACAGAAATCTTTAGTAAAAGGCGAAAGACTTGTACGTTATGAAGAGAAACCAGAATTCCTTCACTCAAACTATGTGAAAACTGCTTTGTCCTTAATATTTACCATGTCTAGAAAGATTTTAACAAAAAAAACAACGTTGTACTTTGCAGTAAAAGAAAGAGCAAATCTAAAGTTTCAGGAATCCGAGAATAAGCTTACTTTCATGAGTTCTTCACGATTTCGGATTTTGCTATAAAATGAATTCCTTCACTCAAACTAAATTAAAACTGCTAAACCGCTAATCTGTTATATGTAAGGCAGATGTCAAATTCACCGAAATAGGATCAAAGGGTATTCGGCCAATCGAGCTGTAGCAGCTTCGGTAAAAGAGTATAAGTTGAAGAGTTTGTGAATAAAGGTGTGCGCACACATAGTGTGCTGTACGAAAATAGGCAGGGAGCAATGCCGGCTGGGGTATATGTTCTTGTATGTTGTCTGACTGTTTGATTTGAATGTGTTGTGTAAGTGTCCTGTTGAATGTTACATGTTTGGGCTTTGACACGCTTCACTGTGGTTGTTAACTGTGTGGTGTGTCCTGAAATGTTATATGTTTGGGCTGTGTGACATGCTTAATGCTTGTCAGTAGCTACCCACTTATTCATATATAGCAACTGACAACATAAGAAGTCCGGACATACTTTGATAGTAGTTGTAGAAGTATCCTTATTGATAATAGATCACTAATTCATAGTGATAGAACAGTAGATGAACAGGTGCTTGCACATGTCTCATGAAAATAAAATGGGTGTATGATTGCTGACGGCAGAGCAATACTGCCAAACTTATGAGTTCTTGTGGCAAACTTGATTCAGTGTCTTGACGTGTATACGCTGTTTCGCTGACTTGATTGTCACAAGAAACAAAGTGTGTTTGATAAGATCTGACCATTTTATTACGGGAGGATCAGTATGTATGGATTCTGATGTGACTGATAAACCCATTCGTATCTTAAGCATAATCTAATACGTGAGACAACGCCCTGGCACACGATAAAAAAAAAAAAAAGAGAGAGAGCGGTTTTGTGTCCCCACAGTCCATAATGTAGAAAAGAGAGAAAAAAAGCCTTTCTGATTTGGTGTGTGTGCTCATAGTGCAGAGTGTAGAGAAAAGAGAGAAAAGAAAGCCGTTTTGGTGTCACGGGTGTTGTGACTTACACACACACATTTCTAAATTGAGAAAGGAAATTATTTTAGAGGAAGCACTAGAGTTTAGATCCCACATTTGTTGATAGGCATTCATTTATTTCTTCACTTCTGATGAAGTTTCAACAATAAACAACAAACTTTGTATTATGAGAAAGAACCAGACTCATTCTTCAGGAATCCGAAAATAAGCTCTATTTTATGAGTT
Source organism: Leuresthes tenuis (assembly GCF_036924035.1). Classification (NCBI taxonomy): domain Eukaryota; kingdom Metazoa; phylum Chordata; class Actinopteri; order Atheriniformes; family Atherinopsidae; genus Leuresthes; species Leuresthes tenuis. The sequence continues at coordinate 133,058 of NW_027325427.1, read as the reverse complement.
ATGCACGAATTCGGCTTCTCCTATAAAACGAATTCATTAACTCAAACCAAGTTAAGACTGCTTTGTCCTTCATATTTATTCATGTCTAATCAAGTTTCAACGATAAACAACGTTGTACTTTGTAGAATGAGAAAGAACTTCTTCAGCAATAAGCATCTCTCGACATATGACGAAATACAGATTTTGCTATAAAATTAATTCCTTCTATCAGCCTGACTTAAAACTGTTTGTCCTCCTTATTTATCCACTTCAAATCAAGTTTCAACAATTAAAAAAAATTTGTAGTTTGAGAAAGAACAATTTAATCTTCAGCAATCAGTATAAAAAGAGGTGCAAATGCCAACCATACATACCTAAAAGGTGGAGCGGAAGTATTCAGCTGCAAGTAGGTGTGAATGTTCGACCATAATTTGTAAAAAGCGGGTAAGAAAAGGTTCGAATGCCCGACTATATATTAACAAAAGCGGGAGGAGAGGTCTTCGGATGAGAGTGGGTGAGAATTTCCAACCATAATCTATAAAATACGGTGAAAAAAAATATGTGAATGCCTCATAGAACACTAAAAGCGGAAGTGTTCGGCTGCAAGAAGGTGTGAATGTCCGACTATATTTGGTGAAAAGCAGGTGAAGCAAGGTCTGAATGCCCAACCTTACATCATCAAAAGCGAGATCAGAGGTGTTTGGCTGCAAGAAGGCCATAGTTTGCCAAAAGCGGGTAAGGTGCGAATGACCGACTAAATATCAACAAAAGTGGGGGCGGAGGTCTTCGGATGCAAGTGGGTGTGAATATCCCACCATACAAGTATGGTGGAGAGGAAGCTGTGAATGGCCGACCATAGTAAAAGGCGGGTGAGAGAAGGTGCGAATGTCAAACCATACATAATCAAAACAGGGAGCGGAGGTGTTCTGCTGTAAGAAGGTGTGAATGTCCAACCATAGTTGGTAAAAAGCGGGTAAGAAAAGGTTAAAATACCCGACTGTACACAATCAATAGCGGGAGCGGAGTTGTTCGGCTACTAAAAGGTGTGAAAGTCCGACCATGGTTTGTAAAAAGCGGGTAAGAAAAGGTGCGAATGCCCGACAATGTATGATCAAAAGAGGGAGTGGAGGTTTTCGGCTGCAAGAAGGTCTGAATGTCCAACCATAATTTGTAAAAACCGGGGAAGAAAAGGCTCGAAAGCCCGACTATACACCATCAAAAGTGGGAGCGGAGGTGTTCAGCTGCAAGACGGTCTGAATGTCCATCAATAATTGCTAGAAAACATGAAAGAAAATTTTCGAATATCAAACTGCACATGATCATAAGCGGGAGAGGAGGTGTTCAGCTGCAAGAAGGTGTGAATGTCTACCCATAATTACTGAAAAATGGGTAAGAAAAGGTGCGAATGCCTAACCATACATCATCAAAAGAGGGAGCGGAGGTGTTCCGCTGTAAGACGGTGTGAATGTCCGACCATAGATGGTAAAAAGCGGGAAAGAAAAGGTTAAATTACCCGACTGTACACAATCAAAAGAGGGAGCGGAGTTTTTCAGCTAAGAGAAGGTGTGAAAGTCCGACCTTGGTTTGTAAAAAGCGGGTAAGAAAAGGTTCGTATGCCCGAATATACACCATCAAAAGCGGAAGCGGAGGTGTTCGGCTGCAAGATATTGTGAACGTCCGACCAAAGTTTGTAAAAAGCAGTTAAGAAAAGGTTCGAATATCTAACCAAACATAATCAAAAGCGGGAGCAGAGCTGTTCGACTGGAAGTAGGTGTGAATGTCAGATCATAATTTGCAAAAAGCTGATGAGAAAGGGTGAGAATGCCCGACTATACACCATCAAATGCGGTAGCGGAGTTGTTCGGCTGTGAGTAGGTGTGAATCTCCAACCATAATTGCTGAAAAATGTGTTAGAAAAGGTAAAAATGCCGGTCCATACATCATCAAAATCGGGAGAGGTTGTGTTCAGCTGCAAGAAGGTCTAAATGTCCATCAATAATTGCTAGAAAACATGAAAGAAAATTTTCGAAAATCAAACCACACATGATCATAAGTGGGAGAGGAGGTGTTCAGCTGCAAGAAGGTGTGAATGTCCACCCATAATCCCTGAAAAATGGGTAAAAAAAAGGTGCGAATGCCCAACCATACATCATCAAAAGCAGGAGTGCATGTGTTCGGCTACAAGAAGGTGTGAACGTCCAACCAAAGTTTGTAAAAAGCAGTTAAGAAAAGGTTCGAATATCCAACCATACATAATCAAAAGCGGGAGCAGAGCTGTTCGACTGCAAGTAGGTGTGAATGTCAGATCATAATTTGCAAAAAGCTGATGAGAAAGGGTGAGAATGCCCGACTATACACCATCAAATGCGGGAGCGGAGTTGTTCGGCTGTGAGTAGGTGTGAATCTCCGACCATAATTGCTGAAAAATGTGTTAGAAAAGGTAAGAATGCCGGTCCATACATCATCAAAAGCGAGAGAGGTTGTGTTCAGCTGCAAGTAGGTGTGAATGTCCAGCCATAATTACTCACAAACGGGTAAGAAAAGGTAGTATTGCAAGACCATATATGATCAAAACAGGGAGCGGAGGTGGTTCAGCTGCAAGAAGGTTTGAATGTCCGACTAAAGTTCAAATATATTAAAGAAAGCGGGAGGAGAGGTCTTCGGATGAGAGTGGTTGAAAATTTCTGACCATAATGTATAAAATGCGGTGAAAAAAAGGTGTGATAGAACACTAAAAGGTGGAGCGGAAGTGTTCGGCTGCAAGAAGGTGTGAATGTCCGACTATATTTGGTGAAAAGCAGGTGAAGCAAGGTCTGAATGCCCAACCTTACATCATCAAAAGCTAGATCAGAGGTGTTTGGCTGCAAGAAGGCCATAGTTTGCCAAAAGCGGGTAAGGTGCGAATGTCCGACTAAATATCAACAAAATTTGGGGCAGAGGTCTTCGGATTTAAGTGGGTGTGAATATCCAACCATACAAGTATGGTGGAGAGGAAGCTGTGAATAGCCGACCATAGTTTGGAAAAAGCGGGTAAGAAAAGGTTTGAATACCCGAACATACACCATCAAAAGAGGGAACGGAGGTGTTCCGCTGTACGAAGGTGTGAATGTCTGACCATAGTTCGTAAAATGCGGGTAAGAAAAGGTGCGAATGCCCGAACATACACCATCAAAAGAGGGAGCGGAGGTGTTCCGCTGTAAGACGGTGTGAATGTCCAACAATAGTTGGTAAAAAGCGGGTAAGAAAAGGTTAAAATACCCGACTGTACACAATCAATAGCGGGAGCGGATGTGTTCGGCTACAAGAAGGTGTGAAAGTCCGACCATGGTTTGTAAAAAGCGGGTAAGAAAAGGTGCGAATGTCCGACAATGTATGATCAAAAGAGAGAGCGGAGGTTTTCGGATACAAGAAGGTTTGAATGTGCCACCATAGTTTGTAAAAAGCGGGTAAGAAAAGGTTCGAATGCCCGACTATACACCATCAAAAGCGGGAGCAGAGGTGTTCTGCTGTAAGACGGTGTGAATGTCCTACCATAGTTGGTAAAAAGCGGGTAAGAAAAGGTTAAAATACCCGACTGTACACAATCAAAAGAGGGAGCGGAGTTGTTCAGCTAAGAGAAAGTGTGAAAGTCCGACCATGGTTTGTAAAAAGCGGGTAAGAAAATGTTCGTATGCCCGAATATACACTATCAAAACCGGAAGCGTAGGTGTTCGGCTGCAAGAAGGTGTGAACGTCCAACCAAAGTTTGTAAAAAAGCAGTTAAGAAAAGGTTTGAATATCTAACCAAACATAATCAAAAGCGGGAGCAGAGCTGTTCGACTGCAAGTAGTTGTGAATGTCAGAGAATAATTTGCAAAAAGCTGATGAGAAAGGGTGAGAAATCCCGACTATACACCATCAAATGCGGTAGCGGAGTTGTTCGGCTGTGAGTAGGTGTGATTCTCCAACCATAATTGCTGAAAAATGTGTTAGAAAAGGTAAGAATGCCGATCCATACATCATCAAAAGCGGGAGAGGTGGTGTTCGGCTGCAAGTAGGTGTGAATGTCCATTAATAATTGCTTTAAAACATGAAAGAAAATTTTCGAATATCAAACCTTACATGATCATTAGCGGGAGAGGAGGTGTTCAGCTGCAAGAAGATGTGAATATCCACCCATAATTACTGAAAAATGGGTAGGAAAAGATGCGAATGTCCAACCATAAATCATCAAAAGCAGGAGTGGAGTTGTTCAGCTACAAGAAGGTATGAAAGTCCAACCATGGTTTGTAAAAAGCGGGTAAGAGAAGGTTCGAATACCCGAATATATACCATCAAAAGCGGAAGCGGGGGTGTTCGGCTGCAAGAAGGTGTGAACGTCCGACCAAAGTTTGTAAAAAGCAGTTAAGAAAAGGTTTGAATATCCAACCGAACATAATCAAAAGCGGGAGCAGAGCTGTTCGACTGCAAGTAGGTGTGAATGTCAGATCATAATTGCTGAAAAATGTGATAGAAAAGACTAGAATGCCGGACAATACATCATCAAAAGCGGGAGAGGTGGTTTTTCGGCTGCAAGTAGGTGTGAATGTCCAGCCATAATTACTCACAAACGGGGGAAGAAAAGGTAGTATTTCCAGACCACACATGATCAAAACAGGGAATGGAGGTGGTTCAGCTGCAAGGTGTGAATGTCTGACTAAAGTTTGTAAAAACCGTGTAAGACAAGGGGCGAATGCCCGACAATGTATGATCAAAAGAGGGAGCGGAGGTTTTCGGCTGCAAGGTCTGAATGTCCAACCATAATTTGTAAAAATCGGGGAAGAAAAGGCTCGAAAGCCCGACTATACACCATCAAAAGCGGGAGCAGAGGTGTTCAGGTGCAAGAAGGTCTGAATGTCCGACCAATAATTACTGAAAAATGGGTAAGAAAAGGTGCGAATGCCAAATAATACATCATCAAAAGCAGGAGCGGATGTGTTCGGCTACAAGAAGGTTTGAATGTCCAACCATAGTAAGTAATAGGTGGGTAAGAAAAGGCTCGAATGCCCGACTATACACCATCAAAAGCGGGAGCAGAGCTGTTCGACTGCAAGTAGGTGTGAATATCAGATCATAATTTGCAAAAAGCTGATGAGAAAGGGTGAGAATGCCCGACTATACACTATGAAATGTGGGAGCGGAGGTGTTCGTCTGTGAGTAGGTGTGAATGTCCGACCATAATTGCTGAAAAATGTGTTAGAAAAGGTAAGAATGCCGGACCATATATCATCAAAAGCGGGAGAGGTTGTGTTCGGCTGCAAGAAGGTGTGAATGTCCAGCCATAATTACTCACAAACGGGTAAGAAAAGGTAGTATTGCCAGACCATATATGATCAAAACAGGGAGCGGAGGTGGTTCAGCTGCAAGAAGGTTTGAATGTCCGACTAAAGTTTGTAAAAAGCGGGTAAGACAAGGTGTGAATGCCCGACAATGTATGATCAAAAGAGGAGCGGAGGTTTTCGGCTGCAAGAAGGTCTGAATGTCCACCCATAATTACTGAAAAATGGGTAAGAAAAGGTGCGAAAGCCCAACCGCACATGATCATAAGTGGATGAGAAGGTGTTCGACTGCAAGTAGGTGTGAATGTAAGATCATAATTTGTAAAAAGCGGGTAAGAAAAGGTAAGAATGCCCAACCATAAATTATCAAAAGCGGCAGCAGAGTTTCGGCTGGTATTTATCAATGTCTAGATAGATTTCAACAAAAAACAACGTTGTACTTTGCAGTAAAAGAAAGTGCAAATCAAAAGTTTTAGGAATCCGAGAATAAGCTTATTTTCATGAGTTCTGCACGATTTCGGATTTTATGTATAAAATGAATTTCTTCACGCAAACTAAGTTAACACTGCTTTGTCCTTCATATGTACCCATTTCTACATATATTTCAAGCATAAACTTCCTCATATTACCCTGAATGAGAAAGAGCCACACTTGTGATTAAGCCATACCTCCCTTTTGAGGAGTTCTGCATGATTTGGGATTTTATCTATAAAATTAATTCCTTCACTCAAACTATGTTAAAACGGCTTTTACCTTCATATTTATCAATGTCTCGATAGATTTAAACAAAAAAACAACGTTGTACTTTGCAATAAAAGAGAGAGCAAATCAAAAGTTTTAGGAATCCGAGAATAAGCTTATTTTCATGAGTTCTGCACGATTTCGGATTTTATGTATAAAATGAATTCATTCACTCAAACCAAGTTAAAACTGCTTTTTCCTTCATATTTATCAATGTCTAGATCGACTTCAACAAAGAACAACATTGTATTTTGCAGTAGAAGAAAGAGCAACACTGAAGGATCAGGAATCCGAGAATAAGCTTATTTTCTTATGGGCAAGTGGGAACTGCTTTGTCCTTCATATTTATCAATGTGTAGATGGATTTCAACTTCTTTTACTGCAAAGTCCAATGTTTTTCTTTGTTGAAGTCGATCTAGACATTGATGAATATGGAAGGACAAAGCAGTTTTAACTTGGTTTGAGCAAAGCAATTCATTTTATAGCAAAATCCGAAATCGTGCAGAACTCATGAAAGCAGGCTTATACTCGGATTCCTGAAACTTTAGATTTGCTCTTTCTTTTACTGCAAAGTACAACGTTGTTTTTTTGTTTAAATATTTCTAGACATTGTAAATATGAAGGACAAATCAGTTTTAACATAGTTTGAGTGAAGTAATGCATTTTATAAGCAAAATCCCAAATCATGCAGAACTCACGAAATGCTTTTTCTCGCTTTTCACTGCTTTTTACAAACTTTGGTCGGACGTTCACACCTTCTTGCATCCGAACACCTCCGCTCCCGCTTTTGATGATGTATATTCGGGCATTCGAACCTTTTTTTACCCGCTTTTTACAAACCATTGTCGGACTTTCACACCTTCTTGCAGCCGAACACCACCTCTCCCGCTTTTGATGATGTATGGTCCAGTATTCTTACCTTTTCTAACACATTTTTCAGCAATTATGGTCGGACATTCACACTTACTCACAGCTGGACACCTCCGCTCCCGCTTTTGATCATACAATGTCGGGACATCGCTCCTTGTCTTACCAGCTTTTTATAAACTTTAGTCGAACATTCACACCTTCTTGCAGCTGAACACCTCCGCTCCCGCTTTTGATGATGTATAGTCGGGCTTTCGAGCCTTTTCTTACCCGGTTTTTACAAATTATGTTTGGACATTCAGACCTTGCAGCCGAACACCTCCGCTCTCTCTTTTGATCATACATTGTTGGGCATTCGCACCTTGTCTTACCCGCTTTTTACAAACTATAGTCAGACATTCACACCTTGCAGCTGAACCTCCGCTCCCTGTTTTGATCATGTATGGTCTGGCAATACTACGTTTTCTTCCCCCGTTTGTGAGTAATTATGGCTGGACATTCACACCTACTTGCAGTCGAACAGCTCTGCTCCCGCTTTTGATTATGTTTGGTTGGATATTCGAACCTTTTCTTAACTTCTTTTTACATATTTTGGTTGGACGTTCACACCTTCTTGTAGCCGAACACTTCCACTCCTGCTTTTGATGATGTATGGTTGGGCATTCACACCTTTTTTTTGCCCATTTTTCAGGAATTATGGGTGGACATTCACACCTTCTTGCAGCTGAACACCTCCTCTCCCGCTTATGATCATGTGCGGATTGATTTTCGAAAAGTTTCTTTCATGTTTTCTAGCAATTATTGATGGACATGTAGACCTTCTTGCAGCTGAACACCTCCGCTCCCGCTTTTGATCATACATTGTCAGGCATTCGCACCTTGTCTTACCCACTTTTTACAAACTTTAGTCGAACAGTCACACCTTTTTGCAGCCGAACACCACCTCTACCGCTTTTGATGATGTATGGTCCAGCATTCTTACCTTTTCTAACACATTCTTCAGCAATTATGGTCGGACATTCACACCTACTCAGAGCCGAACACCTCCGCTCCCGCATTTGATCGTCTATAGTCGGGCATTCTACAGCGGAAAAGACTCATTCTTATGTTTGGTTAGATATTCGAACCTTTTCTTAACTGCTTTTTACGAACTTTTGTCGGACGTTCACAATATCTTGCAGCCGAACACCTCCGCTTCCGCTTTTGATGGTGTATATTCGGGCATACGAACCTTTTCTTACCCGCTTTTTACAAACCAAGGTCGGACTTTCACACCTTCTCTTAGCTGAACAACTCCGCTCCCTCTTTTGATTGTGTACAGTCGGGTAATTTAACCTTTTCTTACCCGCTTTTTACCATCTATGGTTGGACATTCACACCGTCTTACAGCGGAACACCTCCGCTCCCTCTTTTGATGATGTATGGTTAAGCATTCGCACCTTTTCTTACCCATTTTTCAGTAATTATGGGTAGACATTCACACCTTCTTGCAGCTGAACACCTCTTCTCCTGCTTATGATCATGTGCAGTTTGATATTCGAAAATTTTCTTTCATGTTTTCTAGCAATTATTGATGGACATTCAGACCGTCTTGAAGCTGAACACCTCCGCTCCCACTTTTGATGGTGTATAGTCGGGCTTTCGAGCCTTTTCTTACCCGGTTTTTACAAATTATGGTTGGACATTCAGACCTTCTTGCAGCCGAAAACCTCCACTCCCTCTTTTGATCATACATTGTCGGGCATTCGCACCTTTTCTTACCCGCTTTTTACAAACCATGGTCGGACTTTCACACCTTCTTGTAGCCGAACAACTCCGCTCCCGCTATTGATTGTGTACAGTCGTGTATTTTAACCTTTTCTTACCCGCTTTTTACCAACTATTGTTGGACATTCACAACGTCTTACAGCGGAACACCTCCGCTCCCTCTTTTGATGGTGTATGTTCGGGCACTCGAACCTTTTCTTACCCGCTTTTTACAAACTATGGTCAGACATTCAAACCTTCTTGTAGCCGAACACATCCACTCCTGCTTTTGATGATGGGTATTCAAACCTACTTGTTGCCCGCTTTCAATTAATTATGGGTGGACATACACACCTTGTCGCAGCCAAACACCTCCGCTCCCTGTTTTGATCATGTATGATTGGACATTCGCACCTTTTCTCACCCGCTTTTTACTATGGTCAGCCATTCACAGCTTCCTCTCCACCATACTTGTATGGTGGGATATTCACACCCACTTGCATCCGAAGACCTCCGCCCCCACTTTTGTTGATATTTAGTCGGTCATTCGCAGCTTACCCGCTTTTGGCAAACTATGGCCTTCTTGCAGCCAAACACCTCTGATCTCGTTTTTGATGATGTAAGGTTGGGCATTCAGACCTTGCTTCACCTGCTTTTCACCAAATATAGTCGAACAGTCACACCTTCTTACAGCCGAACACTTCTGCTCCACCTTTTAGTGTTCTATGGGGTATTCACACCTTTTTTTTCACCGCATTTTATTGATTATGGTTGGAAATTCTCACCCACTCTTATCCGAAGACCTCTCCTCCTGCTTTTGTTAATATATAGTCGGGCATTCAAACCTTTTCTTACCCGCTTTTTACAAATTATGGTCGAACATTCACACCTACTTGCAGCCGAACACCTCCGCTCCCGCTTTTGATGGTGTATAGTCGGGCTTTCGAGCCTTTTCTTCCCCGGTTTTTACAAATTATGGTTGTACATTCAGACCTTGCAGCCGAAAACCTCCGCTCCCTCATTTGATCATACATTGTCAGGCATTCGCACCTTGTCTTACCCGCTTTTTATAAACTTTAGTCAGACATTCACACCTTGCAGCTGAACCACCTCCGCTCCCTGTTTTGATAATGTATGGTCTGGCAATACTACCTTTTCTTACCGGTTTGTGAGTAATTATGGCTGGACATTCACACCTACTTGCAGCCGAACACCACTTTTCCCGCTTTTGATGATGTATGGTCCGGCATTCTAGTCTTTTCTAACACATTTTTCAGCAATTATGGTTTGACATTCACACCTACTCACAGCCGAACACTTCCGCTCCCGCATTTGATGGTGTATAGTCGGGCATTCTCACCCTTTCTCATCAGCTTTTTTCAAATTATGATCTGACATTCACACCTACTTGCAGTCGAACAGCTCTGCTCCCGCTTTTGATTATGTTTGGTTGGATATTCGAAACTTTTCTTCACTGCTTTTTACAAACTTTGGTCGGACGTTCACACCTTCTTGCAGCCGAACACCTCCGCTTCCGCTTTTGATGGTATATATTCGGGCATTCGAACCTTTTCTTACCCGCTTTTTACAAACCATGGTCGGACTTTCACACCTTCTTGTAGCCGAACAACTCCGCTCCCGCTATTGATTGTGTACAGTCGGGTATTTTAACCTTTTCTTACCCGCTTTTTACTAACTATTGTTGGACATTCACACCGTCTTACAGCGGAACACCTCCGCTCCCTCTTTTGATGGTGTATGTTCGGGCATTCGAACCTTTTCTTACCCGCATTTTACGAACTATGGTCGGACATTCAAACCTTCTTTTAGCCGAACACATCCACTCCTGCTTTTTATGATGTATGGTTGAGCATTCGCACCTTTTCTTACCCATTTTTTTTTTTACTATGGTCGGACATTCACACCTTCTTGCAGCTGAACCCCTCCTCTCCCGCTTATGATGATGTGTGGTTTGATATTCGAAAATTTTCTTTCATGTTTTCTAGCAATTATTGATGGACATTCAGACCTTCTTGCAGCTGAACACCTCCGCTCCCGCTTTTGATGATGTATAGTCGGGCTTTCGAGCCTTTTCTTCCCCGGTTTTTACAAAATTATTGTTGGACATTCAGACCTTCTTGCAGCCGAAAACCTCCGCTCCCTCTTTTGATCATACATTGTCGGGCATTCGCACCTTCTCTTACCCGCTTTTTACAAACCAGGGTCGGACTTTCACACCTTTTAGTAGCCGAACAACTCCGCTCCCGCTATTGATTGTGTACAGTCGGGTATTTTCACCTTTTCTTACCCGCTTTTTACCAACTATGGTCAGACATTCACACCTTCTTACAGTGGAACACCTCCGCTCCCTCTTTTGATGATGTATGGTTGGGCATTCGTACCTTTTCTTACCCATTTTGCAGTAATTATGGGTGGACATTCACACCTTTTTGCATTTTAACACCTCCTCTCCTCTTATGATCATGTGCGGTTTGATATTCGAAAATTCTCTTCCATGTTTTCTAGCAATTATTGATGGACATTCAGACCTTCTTGCAGCTGAACACCTCCGCTCCAGCTTTTGATGGTGTATAGTCGGGCTTTCGAGCCTTTTCTTCCCCAATTTTTACAAATTATGGATGGACATTCAGACCTTCTTTCAGCCGAAAACCTCCGCTCCCTCCTTTGATGGTGTATGTTCGGGCATTCGAACCTTTTCTTACCCGCTTTTTACAAACTATGGTCAGACATTCAAACCTTCTTGTAGCCGAACATATCCACTCCTGCTTTTGATGATGGGTATTCAAACCTACTTGTTGCCCGCTTTTCATTAATTATGGGTGGACATACACACCTTGTCGCAGCCAAACACCTCCGCTCCCTGTTAGGATCATGTATGGTTGGGCATTCGTACCTTTTCTTACCCATTTTGCAGTAATTATGGGTGGACATTCACACCTTCTTGCATTTGAACACCTCCTCTCATGTGCGGTTTGATATTCGAAAATTCTCTTCCATGTTTTCTAGCAATTATTGATGGACATTCAGACCTTGTTTCAGCCGTAAACCTCCGCTCCCTCTTTTGATCATACATTGTCGGGCATTCGCACCTTTTCTTACCCGCTTTTTACAAACCATGGTCGGACTTTCACACCTTTTAGTAGCGGAAAAACTCTGCTCCCGCTATTGATTGTGTACAATCGGGTATTTTAACCTTTTCTTACCTGCTTTTTGCCAACTATGGTCGGAAATTCACACCTTCTTACAGCGGAACACCTCCGCTCCCTCCTTTGATGGTGTATGTTCGGGCATTCGAACCTTTTCTTACCCGCTTTTTACAAACTATGGTCAGACATTCACACCTTCTTGCAGCCGAACACTTCCGCTCTACCTTTTAGTGTTCTATGGGGTATTCACACCTTTTTTTTCACCGCATTTTATAGATTATGGTTGTAAATTCTCACCCACTCTTATCCGAAGACCTCTCCTCCTGCTTTGGTTAATATATAGTCGGGCATTCGAACCTTTTCTTACCCGCTTTTTACAAATTATGGTCGAACATTCACACCTACTTGCAGCCGAACACCTCCGCTCCCGCTTTTGATGGTGTATAGTCGGGCTTTCGAGCCTTTTCTTCCCCGGTTTTTACAAATTATGGTTGGACATTCAGACCTTGCAGCCGAAAACCTCCGCTCCCTCTTTTGATCATACATTGTCAGGCATTCGCACCTACTTGCAGCCGAATACTTCCGCTCCACCTTTTAGTGATGTATGGTTGGCATTTGCACCTTTTCTTACCCTTTCTTACCCTACTGATTGCTTAAGATTAAGTTGTTTTTTCTCAAACTACAACATTTTTTTAATTGTTGAAACTTGATTTGAAGTGGATAAATAAGGAGGACAAACAGTTTTAAGTCAGGCTGATAGAAGGAATTAATTTTATAGCAAAATCTGTATTTCGTCATATGTCGAGAGATGCTTATTGCTGAAGAAGTTCTTTCTCATTCTACAAAGTACAACGTTGTTTATCGTTGAAACTTGATTAGACATGAATAAATATGAAGGACAAAGCAGTCTTAACTTGGTTAGAGTTAAGGAATTCGTTTTATAGGAGAATCCGAATTCGTGCATAACTCGTAAAATAGAGCTTATTTTCGGATTCCTGAAGAATGAGTCTGGTTCTTTCTCATAATACAAAGTTTGTTGTTTATTGTTGAAACTTCATCAGAAGTGAAGAAACAAATGAATGCCTATCAACAAATGTGGGATCTAAACTCTAGTGCTTCCTCTAAAATAATTTCCTTTCTCAATTTAGAAATGTGTGTGTGTAAGTCACAACACCCGTGACACCAAAACGGCTTTCTTTTCTCTACACTCTGCACTATGAGCACACACACCAAATCAGAAAGGCTTTTTTCTCTCTTTTCTACATTATGGACTGTGGGGACACAAAACCGCTCTCTCTATTTTTTTTTTATTGTGTGCCAGGGCGTTGTCTCACGTATTAGATTATGCTTAAGATACGAATGGGTTTATCAGTCACATCAGAATCCATACATACTGATCCTCCCGTAATAAAATGGTCGGATCTTATCAAACACACTTTGTTTCTTGTGACAATCAAGTCAGCGAAACAGCGTATACACGTCAAGACACTGAATCAAGTTTGCCACAAGAACTCATAAGTTTGGCAGTATTGCTCTGCCGTCAGCAATCATACACCCATTTTATTTTCGTGAGACATGTGCAGGCACCTGTTCATCTACTGTTCTATCACTATGAATTAGTTTATCTATTATCAATAAGGATACTTCTACAAATACTATCAAAGTATGTCCAGACTTCTTATGTTGTCAGTTGCTATATATGAATAAGTGGGTAGCTACTGACAAGCATTAAGCATGTCACACAGCCCAAACATATAACATTTCAGGACACACCACACAGTTAACAACCACAGTGAAGTGTCAAAGCCCAAACATGTAACATTCAACAGGACACTTACACAACACATTCAAATCAAACAGTCAGACAACATACAAGAACATATACCCCAGCCGGCATTGCTCCCTGCCTATTTTCGTACAGCACACTATGTGTGCGCACACCTTTATTCACAAACTCTTCAACTTATACTCTTTTACCAAAGCTGCTACAGCTCGATTGGCCGAATACCCTTAGATCCTATTTCGGTGAATTTGACATCTGCCTTACATGTAACAGATTAGCGCTTTAGCAGTTTTAATTTAGTTTGAGTGAAGGAATTCATTTTATAGCAAAATCCGAAATCGTGAAGAACTCATGAAAGTAAGCTTATTCTCGGATTCCTGAAACTTTAGATTTGCTCTTTCTTTTACTGCAAAGTACAACGTTGTTTTTTTTTTTTGTTTAAATCTTTCTAGACATGGTAAATATGAAGGACAAAGCAGTTTTAACATAGTTTGAGTGAAGGAATTCATTTAATAGATAAAATCCCAAGAGTCTGCTGAGAAAAGAGAGTGAATGCGAAGTAGACTTTAACACGGCTCTGGGAGCGAGCCGAGTGTGGGCTAACCGGGAGAATTGCTTGAAAGAAACGCGACACCGAATGAGCGGATAGAACAAAGCCTCAATACGGTGTTCCCGTGGTGTTTTTGTTGCAGCCTTGTCGATTGCACAGGGGCAAGCGTTTCAACCAAGCAACGCTCACCATGGGGAAGGTGGCTATGGCAACTAGCCTGATGCCCTGCTCCCGCAGTGACGGATAATCGTACTCTGGTTTCTCTTCATAACATACAAGTCTTTCGCCTTTTACTAAAGACTTTCGTGGAGAGCAGCAATAATGAGTTGTTTCTATTTTTGGCAGGCTTTACCTTTGCGGGTGAAGCCCTTTCTGTCTCTGCAAAAGAAATCTTGTTACTGTGCAGAGTGACTTCTCTGAGTAGAGTCGCCTTACTTGTTGCGATTGTGCCGATGTTCGAAGCTGGAGTGCAAAGTTGTTGCTTGAATGGTGCTTGCTGGAGCATGCGGGAGTGCAAAGTTATACCATTTAAAAGGGCTGAAGAGTGCTCAGTGCAGCGGGTGGGCGGAGGTGCAACGTGACACTCTGGCCACCTATGGCCATAAAAAGAACACTGCTACAAGTGCGCATTGTGCCAGCAAGGGCCCTCGGACCTGAAACAGTGGACAGCTTCTCGGCCTTTTGGCTAAGATCAAGTGTAGTATCTGTTCTTATCAGTTTAATATGTCCTCTATACGAGGACTACATATTAAATGGATTTTTAAGAATAGGAGTTGAAAAAGAAGCTTGCTCCGTTCACTCCAAGCATCGACCCAGTACTGCAGTGCCGCTGGGAACAGTGCGCTCTCCTCTGCTCTTGTGAAAAAGCAAACAGCGGTGCAGGATGGAAGTTTCAGGGAGCCCAAGATTAAACTTTCTTTTAATCTGCTGAGAAAAGAGAGTGAATGCGAAGTAGACTTTAACACAGCTCTGGGAGCGAGCCGAGTGCGGGCTAACCGGGAGAATTGCTTGAAAGAAACGCGACACCGAATGAGTGGTCAGAACAAAGCCTCAATACGGTGTTCCCGTGGTGTTTGTGGCTGCCTTGTCTTTTGCACAGAGTAAAAGACAAGGCAGCCATCGAATAGGGCCCGATTGTTCCTACTTGGTCAGCCGAGGAGCAAGGGGGGGGAGCAAGCGTCTCAACCAAGCAAATCTCACCAAGTAGGAACAATCGGGCCCTATTCGATGGCTGCAACACCTGAAAGAGATATTGATGCGAGACCCGATCAAAAGCTTTTTCAAAGTCTAAATTTAAGATGACAAGCCGGGTGTTTCTGTCTCTAGCGTAATCAATGATGTCTCGAATCAGTACGAGGCTGTCGGTGAGTTGTCTCTCTGAGATGGCACAAGCCTGGTCTGGGTGAATTACCTCCTCTAAAACAGAGGACATCAGTGTCGTCAAAACCTTGCTAAAAAGTTTACAGTCAAAGTTTAAAAGTGTGATGGGCCTCCAATTCTTTAGGTCAGTCTTATCATTTTTATCAGAAGTGAAGAAATAAATGAATGCCTATCAACAAATGTGGGATCTAAACTCTAGTGCTTCCTCTAAAATAATTTCCTTTCTCAATTTAGAAATGTGTTAGAAAAGGTAAAAATGCCGGTCCATACATAATCAAAATCGGGAGAGGTGGTGTTCAGCTGCAAGAAGGTCTAAATGTCCATCAATAATTGCTAGAAAACATGAAAGAAAATTTTCGAAAATCAAACCACACATGATCATAAGTGGGAGAGGAGGTGTTCAGCTGCAAGAAGGTGTGAATGTCCACCCATAATACCTGAAAAATGGGTAAAAAAAAGGTGCGAATGCCCAACCATACATCATCAAAAGCAGGAGTGCATGTGTTCGGCTACAAGAAGGTGTGAACGTCCAACCAAAGTTTGTAAAAAGCAGTTAAGAAAAGGTTCGAATATCCAACCATACATAATCAAAAGCGGGAGCAGAGCTGTTCGACTGCAAGTAGGTGTGAATGTCAGATCATAATTTGCAAAAAGCTGATGAGAAAGGGTGAGAATGCCCGACTATACACCATCAAATGCGGGAGCGGAGTTGTTCGGCTGTGAGTAGGTGTGAATCTCCGACCATAATTGCTGAAAAATGTGTTAGAAAAGGTAAGAATGCCGGTCCATACATCATCAAAAGCGAGAGAGTTTGTGTTCGGCTGCAAGTAGGTGTGAATGTCCAGCCATAATTACTCACAAACGGGTAAGAAAAGGTACTATTGCCAGACCATATATGATCAAAACAGGGAGCGGAGGTGGTTCAGCTGCAAGAAGGTTTGAATGTCCGACTAAAGTTCAAATATATTAACAAAAGCGGGAGGAGAGGTCTTCGGATGAGAGTGGTTGAAAATTTCCAACCATAATGTATAAAATGCGGTGAAAAAAAGGTGTGATAGAACACTAAAAGGTGGAGCGGAAGTGTTCGGCTGCAAGAAGGTGTGAATGTCCGACTATATTTGGTGAAAAGCAGGTGAAGCAAGGTCTGAATGCCCAACCTTACATCATCAAAAGCGAGATCAGAGGTGTTTGGCTGCAAGAAGGCCATAGTTTGCCAAAAGCGGGTAAGGTGCGAATGACCGACTAAATATTAACAAAAGTGGAGGCGGAGGTCTTCGGATGCAAGTTGGTGTGAATATCCCACCATACAAGTATGGTGGAGAGGAAGCTGTGAATGGCCGACCATAGTAAAAGGCGGGTGAGAGAAGGTGCGAATGTCAAACCATACATAATCAAAACAGGGAGCGGAGGTGTTCTTCTGTAAGAAGGTGTGAATGTCCAACCATAGTTGGTAAAAAGCGGGTAAGAAAAGGTTAAAATACCCGACTGTACACAATCAATAGCGGGAGCAGAGTTGTTCGGCTACTAAAAGGTGTGAAAGTCCGACCCTGGTTTGTAAAAAGCGGGTAAGAAAAGGTTCGAATGCCCGAACATACACCATCAAAAGAGGGAGCGGAGGTGTTCCGCTGTAAGACGGTGTGAATGTCCGATCATAGTTGGTAAAAAGCGGGTAAGAAAAGGTTAAAATACCCGACTGTACACAATCAAAAGAGGGAGCGGAGTTGTTCAGCTAAGAGAAGGTGTGAAAGTCCGACCATGGTTTGTAAAAAGCGGGTAAGAAAAGGTTCGTATGCCCGAATATACACTATCAAAACCGGAAGCGTAGGTGTTCGGCTGCAAGAAGGTGTGAACGTCCGACCAAAGTTTGTAAAAAAGCAGTTAAGAAAAGGTTCGAATATCCAACCAAACATAATCAAAAGCGGGAGCAGAGCTGTTCGACTGCAAGTAGGTGTGAATGTCAGAGAATAATTTGCAAAAAGCTGATGAGAAAGGGTGAGAAATCCCGACTATACACCATCAAATGCGGTAGCGGAGTTGTTCGGCTGTGAGTAGGTGTGATTCTCCAACCATAATTGCTGAAAAATGTGTTAGAAAAGGTGAGAATGCCCGACTATACACTATCAAATGTGGGAGCGGAGGTGTTCGTCTGTGAGTAGGTGTGAATATCCGACCATAACTGCTGAAAAATGTGTTAGAAATGGTAAGAATGCCGGACCATATATCATCAAAAGCGGGAGAGGTTGTGTTCGGCTTCAAGTAGGTGTGAATGTCCAGCCATAATTACTCACAAACGGGTAAGAAAAGGTACTATTGCCAGACCATATATGATCAAAACAGGGAGCGGAGGTGGTTCAGCTGCAAGAAGGTTTGAATGTCCGACTAAAGTTTGTAAAAAGCGGGTAAGACAAGGTGTGAATGCCCGACAATGTATGATCAAAAGAGGAGCGGAGGTTTTCGGCTGCAAGAAGGTCTAAATGTCCACCCATAAATACTGAAAAATGGGTAAGAAAAGGTGCGAAAGCCCAACCGCACATGATCATAAGTGGATGAGAAGGTGTTCGACTGCAAGTAGGTGTGAATGTAAGATCATAATTTGTAAAAAGCGGGTAAGAAAAGGTAAGAATGCCCAACCATAAATTATCAAAAGCGGCAGCAGAGTTTCGGCTGGTATTTATCAATGTCTCGATAGATTTCAACAAAAAACAACGTTGTACTTTGCAGTAAAAGAAAGTGCAAATCAAAAGTTTTAGGAATCCGAGAATAAGCTTATTTTCATGAGTTCTGCACGATTTCGGATTTTATGTATAAAATGAATTTCTTCACGCAAACTAAGTTAACACTGCTTTGTCCTTCATATGTACCCATTTTTACATATATTTCAAGCATAAACTTCCTCATACTACCCTGAATGAGAAAGAGCCACACTTGTGATTAAGCCATACGCCCCTTTTGAGGAGTTCTGCATGGTTTGGGATTTTATCTATAAAATTAATTCCTTCACTCAAACTATGTTAAAACAGCTTTTACCTTCATATTTATCAATGCCTCGATAGATTTAAACAAAAAAACAACGTTGTACTTTGCAATAAAAGAAAGAGCAAATCAAAAGTTTTAGGAATCCGAGAATAAGCTTATTTTCATGAGTTCTGCACGATTTCGGATTTTATGTATAAAATTAATTCATTCACTCAAACCAAGTTAAAACTGCTTTTTCCTTCATATTTATCAATGTCTAGATCGACTTCAACAAAGAACAACATTGTATTTTGCAGTAGAAGAAAGAGCAAAACTGAAGGATCAGGAATCCGAGAATAAGCTTCTTTTCATACGTTCTGCATGATTTGGGATTTTATGTTTAAAATGAATTCCTTCACTCAAACTAAGTTAACACTGCTTTGTCCTTCATATGTACCCATTTCTACATATATTTCAAGCATAAACTTCCTCATACTACCCTGAATGAGAAAGAGCCACACTTGTGATTAAGCCATACGCCCCTTTTGAGGAGTTCTGCATGATTTGGGATTTTATCTATAAAATCAATTCCTTCACTCAAACTATGTTAAAACGGCTTTTACCTTCATATTTATCAATGTCTCGATAGATTTAAACAAAAAAAACAACGTTGTACTTTGCAGTAAAAGAAAGAGCCAATCAAAAGTTTTAGGAATCCGAGAATAAGCTTATTTTCATGAGTTCTGCACGATTTCGGATTCTATGTATAAAAATGAATTTCTAGACATGGTAAATATGAAGGACAAATCAGTTTTAACATAGTTTGAGTGAAGTAATGCATTTTATAAGCAAAATCCCAAATCATGCAGAACTCACGAAAAGCTTTTTCTCGCTTTTCACTGCTTTTTACAAACTTTGGTCGGACGTTCACACCTTCTTGCATCCGAACACCTACGCTTCCATTTTTGATGATGTAATTTCGGGAATTCGAACCTTTTATTACCCGCTTTTTACAAACCATTGTCGGACTTTCACACCTTCTTGCAGCCGAACACCACCTCTCCCGCTTTTGATGATGTATGGTCCAGTATTCTTACCTTTTCTAACACATTTTTCAGCAATTATGGTCGGACATTCACACCTACTCACAGCTGGACACCTCCGCTCCCGCTTTTGATCATACAATGTCGGGACATCGCTCCTTGTCTTACCAGCTTTTTACAAACTTTAGTCGAACATTCACACCTTCTTGCAGCTGAACACCTCCGCTCCCGCTTTTGATGATGTATAGTCGGGCTTTCGAGCCTTTTCTTACCCGGTTTTTACAAATTATGGTTGGACATTCAGACCTTGCAGCCGAACACCTCCGCTCTCTCTTTTGATCATACATTGTCGGGCATTCGCACCTTGTCTTACCCGCTTTTTACAAACTATAGTCAGACATTCACACCTTGCAGCTGAACCTCCGCTCCCTGTTTTGATCATGTATGGTCTGGCAATACTATCTTTTCTTCCCCCGTTTGTGAGTAATTATGGCTGGACATTCACACCTACTTGCAGTCGAACAGCTCTGCTCCCGCTTTTGATTATGTTTGGTTGAGCGGGAGCGGAGGTGTTCGGCTGCAAGTAGGTGTGAATGTTCGACCATAATTTGTAAAAAGCGGGTAAGAAAAGGTTTGAATGCCCGACTATATATTAACAAAAGCAGGAGGAGAGGTCTTCGGATAAAAGTGGGTGAGAATTTCCAACCATAATCAATAAAATGCGGTGAAAAAAAAGGTGTGAATACCCCATGGTGATTGTACTGTACAATTCATGGTCGGACTTTCACACCTTTTAGTAGCGGAACAACTCTGCTCCCGCTATTGATTGTGTACAATAGGGTATTTTAACCTTTTCTTACCTGCTTTTTGCCAATTATGGTTGGACATTCACACCTTCTTGCCCACTCTTATCCGAAGACCTCTCCTCCTGCTTTGGTTAATATATAGTCGGGCATTCGAACCTTTTCTTACCCGCTTTTTACAAATTATGGTCGAACATTCACACCTACTTGCAGCCGAACACCTCCGCTCCCGCTTTTGATGGTGTATAGTCGGGATTTCGAGCCTTTTCTTCCCCGGTTTTTACAAATTATGGTTGGACATTCAGACCTTGCAGCCGAAAACCTCCGCTCCTTCTTTTGATCATACATTGTCAGGCATTCGCACCTACTTGCAGCCGAATACTTCCGCTCCACCTTTTAGTGATGTATGGTTGGCATTTGCACCTTTTCTTACCCTTTCTTACCCTACTGATTGCTTAAGATTAAGTTGTTTTTTCTCAAACTACAAAATTTTTTTAATTGTTGAAACTTGATTTGAAGTGGATAAATAAGGAGGACAAACAGTTTTAAGTCAGGCTGATAGAAGGAATTAATTTTATAGCAAAATCTGTATTTCGTCATATGTCGAGAGATGCTTATTGCTGAAGAAGTTCTTTCTCATTCTACAAAGTACAACGTTTTTTATCGTTGAAACTTGATTAGACATGAATAAATATGAAGGACAAAGCAGTCTTAACTTGGTTAGAGTTAAGGAATTCGTTTTATAGGAGAATCCGAATTCGTGCATACCTACTTGCAGCCGAACACCACCTCTCCCGCTTTTGATGATGTATGGACCGGCATTTTTACCTTTTCTAACACATTTTTCAGCAATTATGGTTGGAGATTCACACCTACTCACAGCCGAACAACTCCGCTACCGCATTTGATGGTGTATAGTCGGGTATTCTCACCCTTTCTCATCAGCTTTTTGCAAATTATGATCTGACATTCACACCTACTTGCAGTCAAACAGCTCTTCTCCCGCTTTTGATTATGTATGGTTGGATATTCGAACCTTTTCTTAACTGCTTTTTACAAACTTTGGTCGGACGTTCACACCTTCTTGTAGCCGAACACATGCACTCCTGCTTTTGATGATGTATGGTTGGGCATTCGCACCTTTTTTTTACCCATTTTTCAGGTATTATGGGTGGACATTCACACCTTCTTGCAGCTGAACACCTCCTATCCCACTTATGATCATGTGTGGTTTGATTTTCGAAAATTTTCTTTCATGTTTTCTAGCAATTATTGATGGACATTTAGACCTTCTTGCAGCTGAACACCACCTCTCCCGATTCTGATTATGTATGGACCGGCATTTTTACCTTTTCTAACACATTTTTCAGCAATTATGGTTGGAGATTCACACCTACTCACAGCCGAACAACTCCGCTACCGCATTTGATGGTGTATAGTCGGGCATTCTCACCCTTTCTCATCAGCTTTTTGCAAATCATGATCTGACATTCACACCTACTTCCAGTCGAACAGCTCTGCTCCCGCTTTTGATTATGTTTGGTTAGATATTCGAACCTTTTCTTAACTGCTTTTTACAAACTTTGGTCGGACGTTCACAATATCTTGCAGCCGAACACCTCCGCTTCCGCTTTTGATGGTGTATATTCGGGCATACGAACCTTTTCTTACCCGCTTTTTACAAACCAAGGTCGGACTTTCACACCTTCTCTTAGCTGAACAACTCCTCTCCCTCTTTTGATTGTGTACAGTCGGGTAATTTAACCTTTTCTTACCCGCTTTTTACCATCTATGGTCGGACATTCACACCGTCTTACAGCGGAACACCTCCGCTCCCTCTTTTGATGATGTATGGTTAGGCATTCGCACCTTTTCTTACCCATTTTTCAGTAATTATGGGTAGACATTCACACCTTCTTGCAGCTGAACACCTCCTCTCCCGCTTATGATCATGTGCAGTTTGATATTCGAAAATTTTCTTTCATGTTTTCTAGCAATTATTGATGGACATTCAGACCGTCTTGCAGCTGAACACCTCCGCTCCCACTTTTGATGGTGTATAGTCGGGCTTTCGAGCCTTTTCTTCCCCGGTTTTTACAAATTATGGTTGGACATTCAGACCTTCTTGCAGCCGAAAACCTCCACTCCCTCTTTTGATCATACATTGTCGGGCATTCGCACCTTTTCTTACCCGCTTTTTACAAACCATGGTCGGACTTTCACACCTTTTAGTAGCCGAACAACTCCGCTCCCGCTATTGATTGTGTACAGTCGGGTATTTTAACCTTTTCTTACCCGCTTTTTACCAACTATGGTTGGACATTCACACCTTCTTACAGCAGAACACCTCCGCTCCCTGTTTTGATTATGTATGGTTTGACATTCGCACCTTCTCTCACCCGCCTTTTACTATGGTCGGCCATTCACAGCTTCCTCTCCACCATACTTGTATGGTGGGATATTCACACCCACTTGCATCCGAAGACCTCTGCCCCCACTTTTGTTGATATTTAGTCGGTCATTCGCACCTTACCCGCTTTTGGCAAACTATGGCCTTCTTGCAGCCAAACACCTCTGATCTCGCTTTTGATGATGTAAGGTTGGGCATTCAGACCTTGCTTCACCTGCTTTTCACCAAATATAGTCGGACATTCACACCTTCTTGCAGCCGAACACTTCTGCTCCACCTTTTAGTGTTCTATCACACCTTTTTTTCACCGCATTTTATAGATTATGGTTGGAAATTTTCAACCACTCTCATCCGAAGACCTCTCCTCCCGCTTTTGTTAATATATTTGAACTTTAGTCGGACATTCAAACCTTCTTGCAGCTGAACCACCTCCGCTCCCTGTTTTGATCATATATGGTCTGGCAATAGTACCTTTTCTTACCCGTTTGTGAGTAATTATGGCTGGACATTCACACCTACTTGCAGCCGAAAAACCACTTCTCCCGCTTTTGATGATGTATTGTCCGGCATTCTAGTCTTTTAGCAACCTTGCAGACTTTGCACTAAAGTTTGTAAAAAGTGGGTAAGACAAGGTGCGAATGCCTGACAAAGAAGTTCTTCAGTGGAAGAACCTAGAGTCTTCCCCTCCGACTCACCAAATGAGGTCTCCTTTTTAACTTCAGCTCTGCAATCAACCCCCAGGGACTCAAAGTTAAATGCAACATTGCGTCAGAGGCCAACACCGAGAGTCCGAAAAGGAAATATAGATCACCCTACTCACTTTTCACCTAAAGAAATGAAGGAAGAGCTAGTTTCCCAAGAAATAACCTGTGTGTAATTTGTTTTGATAACTTAGAAAAACGAAAATGACATACCTACTTTCCTTTATGCTTTTAATGGTTCTCACCTTCTCAACACTAAATGTGAGAAGTGTGAAATCAAAGACAAGAGCCCAGAGTATTTTATCCTTCTTAGACTCCATAAAATCACATGTGTTTTTAATACAAGAATGTGGACTACCTTTTTTAAAAAACCATAGACAATGGGAGGAAATGTGGCCCCATTTATCGATATGGAGTGGCTCAAATCAAAATAAAAATGATGGTGTGGCCATTCTAATTAAAAATCCGCATGTTCTGGTGAATGGTAGCACAGTGGTGAGAGACGGACGGGCACTTTTAGCACACTTGAATTTTATGGGGCAAGACTTTAACCTCTTAAATATTTATGGTTTCAATGGAAAAAATGAAAGGTATGACCTTTTAGAAGATATACAGCTTTACATGCTAGGGCAAGTACCTTTAGTTGTAGGAGGGGATTTTAACTGTATCTTGAGCAGGAAAGATAGAAAAAGAGCAGGGGTAGATTTTAAAGTGGACAAGACTTCGATTTTACTTCAGGGCATATGCAGGGATTTTAAGCTTACTGACTGTTTTAAAACCATGCATCCCAGAGAGGAGGGCTTCACCTGGTTTAGTCATGATGGCACCAGAGCCTCTCGCATTGATTATTTCTTTACTAGAGATTGCCCAGCCACTGATGTTAGATTAACCCCTGTTTTCTTTTCAGACCACCTTATGCTCTCCTGCACCCTTTCACCCCCTTCTGGTGTGACGGTAGGAAGTGGTCTGTGGAAACTCAACTGTTCCCTGTTGGAGGATGAAATCATAGTCAGTCAGTACAGGGAATGTTATAAAGAGTGGCAGACCCTTCAAGACCTCTACGAAACACATGCACAATGGTGGGAAATGGTGAAGGAAACGACCCAGACTTTTTTTAAACAGCAAGGTAAACGTAAAAAAAGGAAAGAGAATAGATGTATGATGGGACTACATAAACGCTTACAGCGCTACTTTAAACTAAATCAGTGTGGCATAGACTTTAAAGAAGAAATCAAAGATGTCAAAAAGGAAATGTCAGTTTTAGCAGAAATAAAGAGTAAAGGAATTTTTGTAAGAAGCAGGGAGCAGGAAATTGAGGAAGGTGAAAAAGAAAGAAAGTTATAAATAAAAAGGAGTGTATTCAAAATCTAAAAAGAGAAGATGGGTTTTTAACAAAATCCACACAAGAGATGATTGAAACTGTACATACCTTTTATAGTAACATGTACAAAGAGAAACCAGTGCACTTGGAAACATCGGCAGAAATCTTAAAATTCGTTGACAAAACCGTAAAAGAGAATGCAGACTTGACACAGAATTTTACTGCTTTAGAGTTAAAAAAATGCCTAACAGGTTTTAAGAGAAGTCGAGCTCCGGGTTTAGACGGGCTTCCTGCAGAATTCTATCTGACCTATTGGGACCTTTTATCATCAGACATTTTAGATGTTTTTAAAGATTTTGAAAAACTCGACCGATTGCCTGACAGTTTTAGAGTACTACTTTATAAAAAAAATGATAAGACTGACCTAAAGAATTGGAGGCCCATCACACTTTTAAACTTTGACTGTAAACTTTTTAGCAAGGTTTTAGCGACACGGATGTCCTCTGTTTTAGAGGAGGTAATTCACCCAGACCAAGCTTGTGCCATCTCAGGGAGACAACTCACCGACAGCCTCGTACTGATTCGAGACATCATTGATTACGCTAGAGACAGAAACACCCGGCTTGTCATCTTAAATTTAGACTTTGAAAAAGCATTTGATCGGGTCTCGCATCAATATCTCTTTCAGGTGTTGCAGCCATTGAAAAGGGCCCGATTGTTCCTACTTGGTGAGCTTTGCTTGGTTGAGACGCTTGCCCCCCCCCCCCCCCCCCCCCCCGCTCCTCGGCTGACCAAGTAGAAACAATCTATTCGATGGCTGCCTTGTCTTTTACTCTGTGCAAAAGACAAGGCAGCCACAAACACCACGGGAACACCGTATTGAGGCTTTGTTCTGACCACTCATTCGGTGTCGCGTTTCTTTCAAGCAATTCTCCCGGTTAGCCCGCACTCGGCTCGCTCCCAGAGCCGTGTTAAAGTCCACTTCGCATTCACTCTCTTTTTTCAGCAGATTAAAAGAAAGTTTCATCTTGGGCTCCCTGAATCTTCCATCCTGCACCGCTGTTTGCTTTTTCACAAGAGCAGAGGAGAGCGCACCGTTCCCAGCGGCACTGCAGTACCGGGTCGAGGCTTGGAGTGAACGGAGCAAGCTTCTTTTTCAACTCCTATTCTTAAAAATCCATTTAATATGTTGTCCTCATATAGAGGACATATTAAACTGATAAGAACAGATACTACACTTGATCTTAGCCAAAAGGCCGAGAAGCGATAACTGTCCACTGTTTCAGGTCCGAGGGCCCTTGCTGGCACAATGCGCACTTGTAGCAGTGTTCTTTTTATGGCCATAGGTGGCCAGAGTGTCACGTTGCACCTCCGCCCACCCGCTGCACTGAGCACTCTTCAGCCCTTTTAAATGGTATAACTTTGCACTCCCGCCTGCTCCAGCAAGCACCATTCAAGCGACAACTTTGCACTCCAGCTTCGAACATCGGCACAGTCGCAACAAGTAAGGCGACTCTACTCAGACAAGTCACTCTGCAAAGTAGCAAGATTTCTTTTGCACAGACAGAAAGGGCTTCACCCGCAAAGGTAAAGCCTGCCAATAATAGAAACAACTCATTAGTGCTGCTCTCCACGGAAGTCTTTAGTAAAAGGCGAAAGACTTGTATGTTATGAAGAGAAACCAGAGTACGATTATCCGTCACTGCGGGAGCAGGGCATCAGGCTAGTTGGTATAGCCACCTTCCCCATGGTGAGCTTTGCTTGGTTGAGACGCTTCCCCCCCCCCCCCCTTGCTCCTCGGCTGACCAAGTAGGAACAATCGGGCCCTATTCGATGGCTGCCTTGTCTTTTACTCTATGCAAAAGACAAGGCAGCAACAAAAACACCACGAGAATCCCGTATTGAGGCTTTGTTCTGACCGCTCATTCGGTGTCGCGTTTCTTTCAAGCAATTCTCCCGGTTAGCCGACACTCGGCTCGCTCCCATAGCCGTGTTAAAGTCTACTTCGCATTCACTCTCTTTTCTCTGCAGACTCTTGGGATTTTATCTATAAAATGAATTCCTTCACTCAAACTATGTTAAAACTGCTTTGTCGTTCATATTTACCATGTCTAGAAAGATTTAAACAAAAAAAACAACGTTGTACTTTGCAGTAAAAGAAAGAGCAAATCTAAAGTTTCAGGAATCCGAGAATAAGCTTACTTTCATGAGTGCTTCACGATTTCGGATTTTGCTATAAAATGAATTCCTTCACTCAAACTAAATTAAAACTGCTAAACCGCTAATCTGTTACATGTAAGGCAGATGTCAAATTCACCGAAATAGGATCTAAGGGTATTCGGCCAATCGAGCTGTAGCAGCTTCGGTAAAAGAGTATAAGTTGAAGAGTTTGTGAATAAAGGTGTGCGCACACATAGTGAGCTGTAGGAAAATAGGCAGGGAGCAATGCCGGCTGGGGTATATGTTCTTGTATGTTGTCTGACTGTTTGATTTGAATGTGTTGTGTAAGTGTCCTGTTGAATGTTTGGGCTTTGACACTTCACTGTGGTTGTTAACTGTGTGGTGTGTCCTGAAATGTTATATGTTTGGGCTGTGTGACATGCTTAATGCTTGTCAGTAGCTACCCACTTATTCATATATAGCAACTGACAACATAAGAAGTCTGGACATACTTTGATAGTAGTTGTAGAAGTATCCTTATTGATAATAGATAAACTAATTCATAGTGATAGAACAGTAGATGAACAGGTGCCTGCACGTCTCACGAAAATAAAATGGGTGTATGATTGCTGACGGCAGAGCAATACTGCCAAACTTATGAGTTCTTGTGGCAAACTTGATTCAGTGTCTTGACGTGTATACGCTGTTTCGCTGACTTGATTGTCACAAGAAACAAAGTGTGTTTGATAAGATCTGACCATTTTATTACGGGAGGATCAGTATGTATGGATTCTGATGTGACTGATAAACCCATTCGTATCTTAAGCATAATCTAATACGTGAGACAACGCCCTGGCACACAATCAAAAAAAAAAAGAGAGAGCGGTTTTGTGTCCCCACAGTCCATAATGTAGAAAAGAGAGAAAAAAGCCTTTCTGATTTGGTGTGTGTGCTCATAGTGCAGAGTGTAGAGAAAAGAGAGAAAAGAAAGCCGTTTTGGTGTCACGGGTGTTGTGACTTACACACACACATTTCTGAATTGAGAAAAGAAATTATTTTAGAGGAAGCAGTAGAGTTTAGATCCCACATTTGTTGATAGGCATTCATTTATTTCTTCACTTCTGATGAAGTTTCAACAATAAACAAAAAACTTTGTATTATTAGAAAGAACCAGACTCATTCTTCAGGAATCCGAAAATAAGCACGAATTCGGATTCTCCTATAAAACGAATTAATTAACTCAAACCAAGTTAAGACTGCTTTGTCCTTCATATTTATTCATGTCTAATCAAGTTTCAACGATAAACAACGTTGTACTTTGTAGAATGAGAAAGAACTTCTTCAGCAATAAGCATCTCTCGACATATGACGAAATACAGATTTTGCTATAAAATTAATTTCTTCTATCAGCGTGACTTAAAACTGTTTGTCCTCCTTATTTATCCACTTCAAATCAAGTTTCAACAATTAAAAAAAAATTGTAGTTTGAGAAAGAACAACTTAATCTTCAGCAATCAGTATAAAAAGAGGGTAACAAAAGGTGCAAATGCCAACCATACATCACTAAAAGGTGGAGCGGAAGTATTCAGCTGCAAGTAGGTGTGAATGTTCGACCATAATTTGTAAAAAGTGGGTAAGAAAAGGTTCGAATGCCCGACTAAATATTAACAAAAGCGGGAGGAGAGGTCTTCGGATGAGAGTGGGTGAGAATTTCCTACCATACAAGTATGGTGGAGAGGAAGCTGTGATTGGCCGACAATAGTAAAAAGCAGGTGAGAAAAGGTGCGAATGTCAAAACATACATGATCAAAACAGGGAGCGGAGGTGTTTGGCTGCGACAAGGTGTGAATGTCCACCCATAATTAATGAAAAACGGGCAACAAGTAGGTTCGAATGCCCAACCATACATCATCAAAAGCAGGAGTGGATGTGTTCGGCTTCAAGAAGGTATGAATGTCCATCAATAATTGCTATAAAACATGAAAGAAAATTTTCGAATATCAAACCGCACATAATCATAAGCGGGAGAGGAGGTGTTCCGCTGCAAGAAGGTGTGAATATCCACCCATAATTACTGAAAAATGGGTAAGAAAAGGTGCGAATGCCCAACCATACATCATCAAAAGCAGGAGTGGATGTGTTTGAATGTCCGACCATAGTTTGTAAAAAGCGGGTAAGAACAGGTTTGTATGCCCGACTGTACACAATCAAAAGAGGGAGCGGAGTTGTTCAGCTACAAGAGGGTGTGAAAGTCCGACCATGGTTTGTAAAAAGCGGGTAAGAACAGGTTCGTATGCCCGAATATACACCATCAAATGCGGGAGCGGAGGTGTTCGGCTGTGAGTAGGTGTGAATCTCCAACCATAATTGCTGAAAAATGTGTTAGAAAAGGTAAGAATGCCGGTCCATACATCATCAAAAGCGGGAGAGGTGGTGTTCGGCTGCAAGTAGGTGTGAATGTCCAGCCATAATTACTCACAAATGGGTAAGAAAAGGTAGTATTGCCAGACCATACATGATCAAAACAGAGAGCGGAGGTGTTCCGCTGTAAGAAGGTGTGAATGTCCGACCATAGTTGGTAAAAAGCGGGTAAGAAAAGGTTAAAATACACGACTGTACACAATCAATAGCGGGAGCGGAGTTGTTCGGCTACTAAAAGGTGTGAAAGTCCGACCCTGGTTTTAAAAAGCGGGTAAGAAAAGGTTCGAATGCCCGAACATACACCATCAAAAGAGGTAGCGGAGGTGTTCCGCTGTAAGACGGTGTGAATGTCCGATCATAGTTTGTAAAAAGCGGGTAAGAAAAGGTTAAAATACCCGACTGTACACAATCAAAAGAGGGAGCGGAGTTGTTCAGCTAAGAGAAGGTGTGAAAGTCCGACTATGGTTTGTAAAAAGCGGGTAAGAAAAGGTTCGTATGCCCGAATATACACTATCAAAACCGGAAGCGTAGGTGTTCGGCTGCAAGAAGGTGTGAACGTCCGACCAAAGTTTGTGAAAAAGCAGTTAAGAAAAGGTTCGAATATCTAACCAAACATAATCAAAAGCGGGAGCAGAGCTGTTCGACTGCAAGTAGGTGTGAATGTCAGAGAATAATTTGCAAAAAGCTGATGAGAAAGGGTGAGAAATCCCGACTATACACCATCAAATGTGGTAGCGGAGTTGTTCGGCTGTGAGTAGGTGTGATTCTCCAACCATAATTGCTGAAAAATGTGTTAGAAAAGGTAAGAATGCCGGTCCATACATCATCAAAAGCGAGAGAGGTTGTGTTCGGCTGCAAGTAGGTGTGAATGTCCAGCCATAATTACTCACAAACGGGTAAGAAAAGGTAGTATTGCCAGACCATATATGATCAAAACAGGGAGCGGAGGTGGTTCAGCTGCAAGAAGGTTTGAATGTCCGACTAAAGTTCAAATATATTAACAAAAGCGGGAGGAGAGGTCTTCGGATGAGAGTGGTTGAAAATTTCCGACCATAATGTATAAAATGCGGTGAAAAAAAGGTGTGATAGAACACTAAAAGGTGGAGCGGAAGTGTTCGGCTGCAAGAAGGTGTGAATGTCCGACTATATTTGGTGAAAAGCAGGTGAAGCAAGGTCTGAATGCCCAACCATACATCATCAAAAGCGAGATCAGAGGTGTTTGGCTGCAAGAAGGCCATAGTTTGCCAAAAGCGGGTAAGGTGCGAATGTCCGACTAAATATCAACAAAATTTGGGGCGGAGGTCTTCGGATGCAAGTGGGTGTGAATATCCCACCATACAAGTATGGTGGAGAGGAAGCTGTGAATAGCCGACCATAGTTTGGAAAAAGCGGGTAAGAAAAGGTTTGAATGCCCGAACATACACCATCAAAAGAGGGAGCGGAGGTGTTTCGCTGTACGAAGGTGTGAATGTCCGACCATACTTGGTAAAAAGCGGGTAAGAAAAGGTTAAAATACCCGACTCTACACAATCAATAGCGGGAGCGGATGTGTTCGGCTACAAGAAGATGTGAAAGTCCGACCATGGTTTGTAAAAAGTGGGTAAGACAAGGTGCGAATGCCTGACAATGTATGATCAAAAGCGGGAGCGGAGGTGTTCAGCTGCAAGAAGGTCTACATGTCCATCAATAATGGCTAGAAAACATGAAAGAAAATTTTCGAAAATCAAACCGCGCATGATCATAATTGGGATAGGAGGTGTTCAGCTGCAAGGTGTGAATGTCCACCCATAATTCCTGAAAAATGGGGAAAAAAAAGGTGTGAATGCCCAACCATACATCATCAAAAGCAGGAGTGGAAGTGTTCGGCTACAAGAAGGTGTGAACGTCCAACCAAAATATGTAAAAAGAAGTTAAGAAAAGGTTCGAATATCCAACCAAACATAATCAAAAGCGGGAGCAGAGCTGTTCGACTGCAAGTAGGTGTGAATGTCAGATCATAATTTGCAAAAAGCTGATGAGAAAGGGTGAGAATGCCCGACTATACACCATCAAATGCGGTAGCGGAGTTGTTCGGCTGTGAGTAGGTGTGAATATCCAACCATAATTGCTGAATAATGTGTTAGAAAAGGTAAAAGTGCCGGTCCATACATCATCAAAATCGGGAGAGGTGGTGTTCAGCTGCAAGAAGGTCTAAATGTCCATCAATAATTGCTAGAAAACATGAAAGAAAATTTTCGAAAATCAAACCACACATGATCATAAGTGGGAGAGGAGGTGTTCAGCTGCAAGAAGGTGTGAATGTCCACCCATAATACCTGAAAAATGGGTAAAAAAAAAAGGTGCGAATGCCCAACCTTACATCATCAAAAGCAGGAGTGGATGTGTTCGGCTACAAGAAGGTGTGAACGTCCAACCATAGTTTGTAAAAAGCAGTTAAGAAAAGGTTCGAATATCCAACCATACATAATCAAAAGCGGGAGCAGAGCTGTTCGACTGCAAGTAGGTGTGAATGTCAGATCATAATTTGCAAAAAGCTGATGAGAAAAGGTGAGAATGCCCGACTATACACCATCAAATGCGGTAGCGGAGTTGTTCGGCTGTGAGTAGGTGTGATTCTCCAACCATAATTGCTGAAAAATGTGTTAGAAAAGGTAAGAATGCCGGTCCATACATCATCAAAAGCGGGAGAGGTGGTGTTCGGCTGCAAGTAGGTATGCACAAATTCGGATTCTCCTATAAAACGAATTAACAAAGTTAAGACTGCTTTGTCCTTCATATTTATTCATGTCTAATCAAGTTTCAACGATAAACAACGTTGTACTTTGTAGAATGAGAAAGAACTTCTTCAGCAATAAGCATCTCTCGACATATGACGAAATACAGATTTTGCTATAAAATTAATTCCTTCTATCAGCCTGACTTAAAACTGTTTGTCCTCCTTATTTATCCACTTCAAATCAAGTTTCAACAATTAAAAAAATGTTGTAGTTTGAGAAAAAACAACTTAATCTTAAGCAATCAGTATGGTAAGAAAGGGTAAGAAAAGGTGCAAATGCCAACCATACATCACTAAAAGGTGGAGCTGAAGTATTCGGCTGCAAGTAGGTGCGAATGCCTGACAATGTATGATCAAAAGAGGGAGCGGAGGTTTTCGGCTGCAAGGTCTGAATGTCCAACCATAATTTGTAAAAACCGGGGAAGAAAAGGCTCGAAAGCCCGACTATACACCATCAAAAGCGGGAGCGGAGGTGTTCGGCTGCAAGTAGGTGTGAATGTTCGACCATAATTTGTAAAAAGCGGGTAAGAAAAGGTTCGAATGCCCGACTATATATTAACCAAAGCAGGAGGAGAGGTCTTCGGATAAGAGTGGGTGAGAATTTACAACCATAATCTATAAAATGCGGTGAAAAAAAAGGTGTGAATACCCCATAGAACACTAAAAGGTAGAGCGGAAGTGTTCGGCTGCAAGAAGGTGTGAATGTCTGACCATAGTTTGTAAAAAGCGGGTAAGAAAAGGTTCGAATGCCCGAACATACACCATCAAAGGAGGGAGCGGAGGTGTTCCGCTGTAAGAAGGTGTGAATGTCCGACCATAGTTGGCAAAAAGCAGGTAAGAAAAGGTTAAAATACCCGATTGTACACAATCAATAGCGGGAGCAGAGTTGTTCCGCTACTAAAAGGTGTGAAAGTCCAACCATGGTTTGTAAAAAGCGGGTAAGAAAAGGTGCGAATGCCCGACAATGTATGATCAAAAGAGGGAGCGGAGGTTTTCGGCTGAAACAAGGTCTGAATGTCCATCCATATTTTGTAAAAATCTGGGAAGAAAAGGCTCGAAAGCCCGACTATACACCATCAACAGCTGGAGCGGAGGTGTTCAGCTGCAAGAAGGTCTGAATGTCCATCAATAATTGCTAGAAAACATGGAAGAGAATTTTCGAATATCAAACCGCACATGATCCCATAATTACTGCAAAATGGGTAAGAAAAGGTACGAATGCCCAACCATACATGATCCTAACAGGGAGCGGAGGTGTTTGGCTGCGACAAGGTGTGTATGTCCACCCATAATTAATGAAAAGCGGGCAACAAGTAGGTTTGAATACCCATCATCAAAAGCAGGAGTGGATGTGTTCGGCTACAAGAAGGTTTGAATGTCTGACCATAGTTTGTAAAAAGCGGGTAAGAAAAGGTTCGAATGCCCGAACATACACCATCAAAGGAGGGAGCGGAGGTGTTCCGCTGTAAGAAGGTGTGAATGTCCAACCATAATTGGCAAAAAGCAGGTAAGAAAAGGTTAAAATACCCTATTGTACACAATCAATAGCGGGAGCAGAGTTGTTCCGCTACTAAAAGGTGTGAAAGTCCGACCACGAATTGTACAGTACAATCACCATGGGGTATTCACACTTTTTTTTCACCGCATTTTATTGATTATGGTTGGAAATTCTCACCCACTTTTATCCGAAGACCTCTCCTCCTGCTTTTGTTAATATATAGTCGGGCATTCAAACCTTTTCTTACCCGCTTTTTACAAATTATGGTCGAACATTCACACCTACTTGCAGCCGAACACCTCCGCTCCCGCTCAACCAAACATAATCAAAAGCGGGAGCAGAGCTGTTCGACTGCAAGTAGGTGTGAATGTCCAGCCATAATTACTCACAAACGGGGGAAGAAAAGGTTGTATTGCCAGACCATACATGATCAAAACAGGGAGCGGAAGTTCAGCTGCAAGGTGTGAATGTCTGACTATAGTTTGTAAAAAGCGGGTAAGACAAGGTGCGAATGCCCGACAATGTATGATCAAAAGAGAGAGCGGAGGTGTTCGGCTGCAAGGTCTGAATGTCCAACCATAATTTGTAAAAACCGGGTAAGAAAAGGCTCGAAAGCCCGACTATACATCATCAAAAGCGGGAGCGGAGGTGTTCAGCTGCAAGAAGGTGTGAATGTTCGACTAAAGTTTGTAAAAAGCTGGTAAGACAAGGAGCGATGTCCCGACATTGTATGATCAAAAGCGGGAGCGGAGGTGTCCAGCTGTGAGTAGGTGTGAATGTCCGACCATAATTGCTGAAAAATGTGTTAGAAAAGGTAAGAATACTGGACCATACATCATCAAAAGCGGGAGAGGTGGTGTTCGGCTGCAAGAAGGTGTGAAAGTCCGACAATGGTTTGTAAAAAGCGGGTAATAAAAGGTTCGAATTCCCGAAATTACATCATCAAAAACGGAAGCGGAGGTGTTCGGATGCAAGAAGGTGTGAACGTCCGACCAAAGTTTGTAAAAAGCAGTGAAAAGCCAGAAAAAGCTTTTCGTGAGTTCTGCATGATTTGGGATTTTGCTTATAAAATGCATTACTTCACTCAAACTATGTTAAAACTGATTTGTCCTTCATATTTACCATGTCTAGAAAGATTTAAACAAAAAAACAACGTTGTACTTTGCAGTAAAAGAAAGAGCAAATCTAAAGTTTCAGGAATCCGAGTATAAGCCTGCTTTCATGAGTTCTGCACGATTTCGGATTTTGCTATAAAATGAATTGCTTTGCTCAAACCAAGTTAAAACTGCTTTGTCCTTCCATATTCATCAATGTCTAGATCGACTTCAAAAAAGAAAAACATTGGACTTTGCAGTAGAAGAAGTTGAAATCCATCTACACATTGATAAATATGAAGGACAAAGCAGTTCCCACTTGCCCATAAGAAAATAAGCTTATTCTCGGATTCCTGATCCTTCAGTTTTGCTCTTTCTTCTACTGCAAAATACAATGTTGTTCTTTGTTGAAGTCGATCTAGACATTGATAAATATGAATGAAAAAGCAGTTTTAACTTGGTTTGAGTGAATGAATTCATTTTATACATAAAATCCGAAATCGTGCAGAACTCATGAAAATAAGCTTATTCTCGGATTCCTAAAACTTTTGATTGGCTCTTTCTTTTACTGCAAAGTACAACGTTGTTTTTTTGTTTAAATCTATCGAGACATTGATAAATATGAAGGTAAAAGCCGTTTTAACATAGTTTGAGTGAAGGAATTGATTTTATAGATAAAATCCCAAATCATGCAGAACTCCTCAAAAGGGGCGTATGGCTTAATCACAAGTGTGGCTCTTTCTCATTCAGGGTAGTATGAGGAAGTTTATGCTTGAAATATATGTAGAAATGGGTACATATGAAGGACAAAGCAGTGTTAACTTAGTTTGAGTGAAGGAATTCATTTTATACATAAAATCCCAAATCATGCAGAACGTATGAAAAGAAGCTTATTCTCGGATTCCTGATCCTTCAGTTTTGCTCTTTCTTCTACTGCAAAATACAATGTTGTTCTTTGTTGAAGTCGATCTAGACATTGATAAATATGAAGGAAAAAGCAGTTTTAACTTGGTTTGAGTGAATGAATTCATTTTATACATAAAGTCCGAAATCGTGCAGAACTCATGAAAATAAGCTTATTCTCGGATTCCTAAAACTTTTGATTTGCTCTTTCTTTTATTGCAAAGTACAACGTTGTTTTTTTGTTTAAATCTATCGAGACATTGATAAATATGAAGGTAAAAGCTGTTTTAACATAGTTTGAGTGAAGGAATTAATTTTATAGATAAAATCCCAAACCATGCAGAACTCCTCAAAAGGGGCGTATGGCTTAATCACAAGTGTGGCTCTTTCTCATTCAGGGTAGTATGAGGAAGTTTATGCTTGAAATATATGTAAAAATGGGTACATATGAAGGACAAAGCAGTGTTAACTTAGTTTGCGTGAAGAAATTCATTTTATACATAAAATCCGAAATCGTGCAGAACTCATGAAAATAAGCTTATTCTCGGATTCCTAAAACTTTTGATTTGCACTTTCTTTTACTGCAAAGTACAACGTTGTTTTTTGTTGAAATCTATCTAGACATTGATAAATACCAGCCGAAACTCTGCTGCCGCTTTTGATAATTTATGGTTGGGCATTCTTACCTTTTCTTACCCGCTTTTTACAAATTATGATCTTACATTCACACCTACTTGCAGTCGAACACCTTCTCATCCACTTATGATCATGTGCGGTTGGGCTTTCGCACCTTTTCTTACCCATTTTTCAGTAATTATGGGTGGACATTCAGACCTTCTTGCAGCCGAAAACCTCCGCTCCTCTTTTGATCATACATTGTCGAGCATTCGAACCTTGTCTTACCCGCTTTTTACAAACTTTAGTCGGACATTCAAACCTTCTTGCAGCTGAACCACCTCCGCTCCCTGTTTTGATCATATATGGTCTGGCAATAGTACCTTTTCTTACCCGTTTGTGAGTAATTATGGCTGGACATTCACACTTTCTTGCAGCCGAACACAACCTCTCCCGCTTTTGATGATGTATGGACCGGCATTTTTACCTTTTCTAACACATTTTTCAGCAATTATGGTTGGAGATTCACACCTACTCACAGCCGAACAACTCCGCTACCGCATTTGATGGTGTATAGTCGGGCATTCTCACCCTTTCTCATCAGCTTTTTGCAAATTATGATCTGACATTCACACCTACTTGCAGTCGAACAGCTCTGCTCCCGCTTTTGATTATGTATGGTTGGATATTCGAACCTTTTCTTAACTGCTTTTTACAAACTTTGGTTGGACGTTCACACCTTCTTGTAGCCGAACAGATGCACTCCTGCTTTTGATGATGTATGGTTGGGCATTCGCACCTTTTTTTTACCCATTTTTCAGGTATTATGGGTGGACATTCACACCTTCTTGCAGCTGAACACCTCCTCTCCCACTTATGATCATGTGTGGTTTGATTTTCGAAAATTTTCTTTCATGTTTTCTAGCAATTATTGATGGACATTTAGACCTTCTTGCAGCTGAACACCACCTCTCCCGATTTTGATGATGTATGGACCGGCACTTTTACCTTTTCTAACACATTTTTCAGCAATTATGGTTGGAGATTCAGACCTACTCACAGCCGAACAACTCCGCTACCGCATTTGATGGTGTATAGTCGGGCATTCTCACCCTTTCTCATCAGCTTTTTTGCAAATTATGATCTGACATTCACACCTACTTCCAGTCGAACAGTTCTGCTCCCGCTTTTGATTATGTTTAGTTAGATATTCGAACCTTTTCTTAACTGCTTTTTACAAACTTTGGTCGGACGTTCACAATATCTTGCAGCCGAACACCTCCGCTTCCGCTTTTGATGGTGTATATTCGGGCATACGAACCTTTTCTTACCCGCTTTTTACAAACCAAGGTCGGACTTTCACACCTTCTCTTAGCTGAACAACTCCGCTCCCTCTTTTGATTGTGTACAGTCGGGTAATTTAACCTTTTCTTACCCGCTTTTTACCATCTATGGTCGGACATTCACACCGTCTTACAGCGGAACACCTCCGCTCCCTCTTTTGATGATGTATGGTTAGGCATTCGCACCTTTTCTTACCCATTTTTCAGTAATTATGGGTAGACATTCACACCTTCTTGCAACTGAACACCTCCTCTCCCGCTTATGATCATGTGCAGTTTGATATTCGAAAATTTTCTTTCATGTTTTCTAGCAATTATTGATGGACATTCAGACCGTCTTGCAGTTGAACACCTCCGCTCCCACTTTTGATGGTGTATAGTCGGGCTTTCGAGCCTTTTCTTCCCCGGTTTTTACAAATTATGGTTGGACATTCAGACCTTCTTGCAGCCGAAAACCTCCACTCCCTCTTTTGATCATACATTGTCGGGCATTCGCACCTTTTCTTACCCGCTTTTTACAAACCATGGTCGGACTTTCACACCTTTTAGTAGCCGAACAACTCCGCTCCCGCTATTGATTGTGTACAGTCAGGTATTTTAACCTTTTCTTACTCGCTTTTTACCAACTATGGTTGGACATTCACAACTTCTTACAGCAGAACACCTCCGCTCCCTTTTTTGATTATGTATGGTTTGACATTCGCACCTTCTCTCACCCGCCTTTTACTATGGTCGGCCATTCACAGCTTCCTCTCCACCATACTTGGATGGTGGGATATTCACACCCACTTGCATCCGAAGACCTCCGCCCCCACTTTTGTTGATATTTAGTCGGTCATTCGCACCTTACCCGCTTTTGGCAAACTATGGCCTTCTTGCAGCCAAACACCTCTGATCTCGCTTTTGATGATGTAAGGTTGGGCATTCAGACCTTGCTTCACCTGCTTTTCACCAAATATAGTCGGACATTCACCCCCACTTGCATCCGAAGACCTCCGCCCCAAATTTTGTTGATATTTAGTCGGACATTCGCACCTTACCCGCTTTTGGCAAACTATGGCCTTCTTGCAGCCAAACACCTCTGATCTCGCTTTTGATGATGTAAGGTTGGGCATTCAGACCTTGCTTCACCTGCTTTTCACCAAATATAGTCGGACATTCACACCTTCTTGCAGCCGAACACTTCCGCTCCACCTTTTAGTGTTCTATCACACCTTTTTTTCACCGCATTTTATACATTATGGTTTGAAATTTTCAACCACTCTCATCCGAAGACCTCTCCTCCCGCTTTTGTTAATATATTTGAACTTTAGTCGGACATTCAAACCTTCTTGCAGCTGAACCACCTCCGCTCCCTGTTTTGATCATATATGGTCTGGCAATACTACCTTTTCTTACCCGTTTGTGAGTAATTATGGCTGGACATTCACACCTACTTGCAGCCGAACACAACCTCTCTCGCTTTTGATGATGTATGGACCGGCATTCTTACCTTTTCTAACACATTTTTCAGCAATTATGGTCGGAGATTCACACCTACTCACAGCCGAACAACTTTGCTACCGCATTTGATGGTGTATAGTCGGGCATTCTCACCCTTTCTCATCAGCTTTTTGCAAATTATGATCTGACATTCACACCTACTTGCAGTCGAACAGCTCTGCTCCCGCTTTTGATTATGTATGGTTGGATATTCGAACCTTCTCTTAACTGCTTTTTACAAACTTTGGTTGGACGTTCACACCTTCTTGTAGCCGAACACATGCACTCCTGCTTTTGATGATGTATGGTTGGGCATTCGCACCTTTTTTTTACCCATTTTTCAGATATTATGGGTGGACATTCACACCTTCTTGCAGCTGAACACCTCCTCTCCCACTTATGATCATGTGTGGTTTGATTTTCGAAAATTTTCTTTCATGTTTTCTAGCAATTATTGATGGACATTTAGACCTTCTTGCAGCTGAACACCACCTCTCCCGATTTTGATTATGTATGGACCGGCATTTTTACCTTTTCTAACACATTTTTCAGCAATTATGGTTGGAGATTCACACCTACTCACAGCCGAACAACTCCGCTACCGCATTTGATGGTGTATAGTCGGGCATTCTCACCCTTTCTCATCAGCTTTTTGCAAATTATGATCTGACATTCACACCTACTTCCAGTCGAACAGCTCTGCTCCCGCTTTTGATTATGTTTGGTTAGATATTCGAACCTTTTCTTAACTGCTTTTTACAAACTTTGGTCGGACGTTCACAATATCTCGCAGCCGAACACCTCCGCTTCCGCTTTTGATGGTGTATATTCGGGCATACGAACCTTTTCTTACCCGCTTTTTACAAACCAAGGTCGGACTTTCACACCTTCTCTTAGCTGAACAACTCCGCTCCCTCTTTTGATTGTGTACAGTCGGGTAATTTAACCTTTTCTTACCCGCTTTTTACCATCTATGGTCGGACATTCACACCGTGTTACAGCGGAACACCTCCGCTCCCTCTTTTGATGATGTATGGTTAGGCATTCGCACCTTCTCTCACCCGCCTTTTACTATGGTCGGCCATTCAAAGCTTCCTCTCCACCATACTTGGATGGTGGGATATTCACACCCACTTGCATCCGAAGACCTCCGCCCCCACTTTTGTTGATATTTAGTCGGTCATTCGCACCTTACCCGCTTTTGGCAAACTATGGCCTTCTTGCAGCCAAACACCTCTGATCTCGCTTTTGATGATGTAAGGTTGGGCATTCAGACCTTGCTTCACCTGCTTTTCACCAAATATAGTCGGACATTCACCCCCACTTGCATCCGAAGACCTCCGCCCCAAATTTTGTTGATATTTAGTC
The DNA here is from genome assembly GCF_036924035.1 of Leuresthes tenuis. Lineage (NCBI taxonomy): Eukaryota > Metazoa > Chordata > Actinopteri > Atheriniformes > Atherinopsidae > Leuresthes > Leuresthes tenuis. Next base: position 92,655 of record NW_027325427.1, on the reverse strand, counting down.
GGACATTCGCACCTTACCCGCTTTTGGCAAACTATGGCCTTCTTGCAGCCAAACACCTCTGATCTCGCTTTTGATGATGTAAGGTTGGGCATTCAGACCTTGCTTCACCTGCTTTTCACCAAATATAGTCGGACATTCACACCTTCTTGCAGCCGAACACTTCCGCTCCACCTTTTAGTGTTCTATCACACCTTTTTTTCACCGCATTTTATACATTATGGTTTGAAATTTTCAACCACTCTCATCCGAAGACCTCTCCTCCCGCTTTTGTTAATATATTTGAACTTTAGTCGGACATTCAAACCTTCTTGCAGCTGAACCACCTCCGCTCCCTGTTTTGATCATATATGGTCTGGCAATACTACCTTTTCTTACCCGTTTGTGAGTAATTATGGCTGGACATTCACACCTACTTGCAGCCGAACACAACCTCTCTCGCTTTTGATGATGTATGGACCGGCATTCTTACCTTTTCTAACACATTTTTCAGCAATTATGGTCGGAGATTCACACCTACTCACAGCCGAACAACTCTGCTACCGCATTTGATGGTGTATAGTCGGGCATTCTCACCCTTTCTCATCAGCTTTTTGCAAATTATGATCTGACATTCACACCTACTTGCAGTCGAACAGCTCTGCTCCCGCTTTTGATTATGTATGGTTGGATATTCGAACCTTTTCTTAACTGCTTTTTACAAACTTTGGTTGGACGTTCACACCTTCTTGTAGCCGAACACATGCACTCCTGCTTTTGATGATGTATGGTTGGGCATTCGCACCTTTTTTTTACCCATTTTTCAGATATTATGGGTGGACATTCACACCTTCTTGCAGCTGAACACCTCCTCTCCCACTTATGATCATGTGTGGTTTGATTTTCGAAAATTTTCTTTCATGTTTTCTAGCAATTATTGATGGACATTTAGACCTTCTTGCAGCTGAACACCACCTCTCCCGATTTTGATTATGTATGGACCGGCATTTTTACCTTTTCTAACACATTTTTCAGCAATTATGGTTGGAGATTCACACCTACTCACAGCCGAACAACTCCGCTACCGCATTTGATGGTGTATAGTCGGGCATTCTCACCCTTTCTCATCAGCTTTTTGCAAATTATGATCTGACATTCACACCTACTTCCAGTCGAACAGCTCTGCTCCCGCTTTTGATTATGTTTGGTTAGATATTCGAACCTTTTCTTAACTGCTTTTTACAAACTTTGGTCGGACGTTCACAATATCTCGCAGCCGAACACCTCCGCTTCCGCTTTTGATGGTGTATATTCGGGCATACGAACCTTTTCTTACCCGCTTTTTACAAACCAAGGTCGGACTTTCACACCTTCTCTTAGCTGAACAACTCCGCTCCCTCTTTTGATTGTGTACAGTCGGGTAATTTAACCTTTTCTTACCCGCTTTTTACCATCTATGGTCGGACATTCACACCGTGTTACAGCGGAACACCTCCGCTCCCTCTTTTGATGATGTATGGTTAGGCATTCGCACCTTTTCTTACCCATTTTTCAGTAATTATGGGTAGACATTCACACCTTCTTGCAGCTGAACACCTCCTCTCCCGCTTATGATCATGTGCAGTTTGATATTCGAAAATTTTCTTTCATGTTTTCTAGCAATTATTGATGGACATTCAGACCGTCTTGCAGCTGAACACCTCCGCTCCCACTTTTGATGGTGTATAGTCGGGCTTTCGAGCCTTTTCTTCCCCGGTTTTTACAAATTATGGTTGGACATTCAGACCTTCTTGCAGCCGAAAACCTCCACTCCCTCTTTTGATCATACATTGTCGGGCATTCGCACCTTTTAGTAGCCGAACAACTCCGCTCCCGCTATTGATTGTGTACAGTCGGGTATTTTAACCTTTTCTTACCCGCTTTTTACCAACTATGGTTGGACATTCACACCTTCTTACAGCACAACACCTCCGCTCCCTGTTTTGATTATGTATGGTTTGACATTCGCACCTTCTCTCACCACCACTTTTGTTGATATTTAGTCGGTCATTCGCACCTTACCCGCTTTTGGCAAACTATGGCCTTCTTGCAGCCAAACACCTCTGATCTCGCTTTTGATGATGTAAGGTTGGGCATTCAGACCTTGCTTCACCTGCTTTTCACCAAATATAGTCGGACATTCACACCTTCTTGCAGCCGAACACTTCCGCTCCACCTTTTAGTGTTCTATCACACCTTTTTTTCACCGCATTTTATACATTATGGTTGGAAATTTTCAACCACTCTCATCCGAAGACCTCTCCTCCCGCTTTTGTTAATATATTTGAACTTTAGTCGGACATTCAAACCTTCTTGCAGCTGAACCACCTCCGCTCCCTGTTTTGATCATATATGGTCTGGCAATAGTACCTTTTCTTACCCGTTTGTGAGTAATTATGGCTGGACATTCACACCTACTTGCAGCCGAAAAACCACTTCTCCCGCTTTTGATGATGTATTGTCTGGCATTCTAGTCTTTTAGCAACCTTGCAGACTTTGCACTAAAGTTTGTAAAAAGTGGGTAAGACAAGGTGCGAATGCCTGACAAAGAAGTTCTTCAGTGGAAGAACCTAGAGTCTTCCCCTCCGACTTACCAAATGAGGTCTCCTTTTTAACTTCAGCTCTGCAATCAACCCCCAGGGACTCAAAGTTAAATGCAACATTGCGTCAGAGGCCAACACCGAGAGTCCGAAAAGGAAATATAGATCACCCTACTCACTTTTCACCTAAAGAAATGAAGGAAGAGCTAGTTTCCCAAGAAATAACCTGTGTGTAATTTGTTTTGATAACTTAGAAAAACGAAAATGACATACCTACTTTCCTTTATGCTTTTAATGGTTCTCACCTTCTCAACACTAAATGTGAGAAGTGTGAAATCAAAGACAAGAGCCCAGAGTATTTTATCCTTCTTAGACTCCATAAAATCACATGTGTTTTTAATACAAGAATGTGGACTACCTTTTTTAAAAAACCATAGACAATGGGAGGAAATGTGGCCCCATTTATCGATATGGAGTGGCTCAAATCAAAATAAAAATGATGGTTTGGCCATTCTAATTAAAAATCCGCATGTTCTGGTGAAAGGTAGCACAGTGGTGAGAGACGGACGGGCACTTTTAGCACACTTGAATTTTATGGGGCAAGACTTTAACCTCTTAAATATTTATGGTTTCAATGGAAAAAATGAAAGGTATGACCTTTTAGAAGATATACAGCTTTACATGCTAGGGCAAGTACCTTTAGTTGTAGGAGGGGATTTTAACTGTATCTTGAGCAGGAAAGATAGAAAAAGAGCAGGGGTAGATTTTAAAGTGGATAAGACTTCGATTTTACTTCAGGGCATATGCAGGGATTTTAAGCTTACTGACTGTTTTAAAACCATGCATCCCAGAGAGGAGGGCTTCACCTGGTTTAGTCATGATGGCACCAGAGCCTCTCGCATTGATTATTTCTTTACTAGAGATTGCCCACCCACTGATGTTAGATTAACCCCTGTTTTCTTTTCAGACCACCTTATGCTCTCCTGCACCCTTTCACCCCCTTCTGGTGTGACGGTAGGAAGTGGTCTGTGGAAACTCAACTGTTCCCTGTTGGAGGATGAAATCATAGTCAGTCAGTACAGGGAATGTTATAAAGAGTGGCAGACCCTTCAAGACCTCTACGAAACACATGCACAATGGTGGGAAATGGTGAAGGAAACGACCCAGACTTTTTTTAAACAGCAAGGTAAACGTAAAAAAAGGAAAGAGAATAGATGTATGATGGGACTACATAAACGCTTACAGCGCTACTTTAAACTAAATCAGTGTGGCATAGACTTTAAAGAAGAAATCAAAGATGTCAAAAAGGAAATGTCAGTTTTAGCAGAAATAAAGAGTAAAGGAATTTTTGTAAGAAGCAGGGAGCAGGAAATTGAGGAAGGTGAAAAAGAAAGAAAGTTATAAATAAAAAGGAGTGTATTCAAAATCTAAAAAGAGAAGATGGGTTTTTAACAAAATCCACACAAGAGATGATTGAAACTGTACATACCTTTTATAGTAACATGTACAAAGAGAAACCAGTGCACTTGGAAACATCGGCAGAAATCTTAAAATTCGTTGACAAAACCGTAAAAGAGAATGCACACTTGACACAGAATTTTACTGCTTTAGAGTTAAAAAAATGCCGAACAGGTTTTAAGAGAAGTCGAGCTCCGGGTTTAGACGGGCTTCCTGCAGAATTCTATCTGACCTATTGGGACCTTTTATCATCAGACATTTTAGATGTTTTTAAAGATTTTGAAAAACTCGACCGACTGCCTGACAGTTTTAGAGTGGGAATAGTGACTCTACTTTATAAAAAAAATGATAAGACTGACCTAAAGAATTGGAGGCCCATCACACTTTGACTGTAAACTTTTTAGCAAGGTTTTAGCGACACGGATGTCCTCTGTTTTAGAGGAGGTAATTCACCCAGACCAAGCTTGTGCCATCTCAGGGAGACAACTCACCGACAGCCTCGTACTGATTCGAGACATCATTGATTACGCTAGAGACAGAAACACCCGGCTTGTCATCTTAAATTTAGACTTTGAAAAAGCATTTGATCGGGTCTCGCATCAATATCTCTTTCAGGTGTTGCAGCCATCGAAAAGGGCCCGATTGTTCCTACTTGGTGAGCTTTGCTTGGTTGAGACGCTTGCCCCCCCCCCCCCCCCTGCTCCTCGGCTGACCAAGTAGAAACAATCTATTCGATGGCTGCCTTGTCTTTTACTCTGTGCAAAAGACAAGGCAGCCACAAACACCACGGGAACACCGTATTGAGGCTTTGTTCTGACCACTCATTCGGTGTCGCGTTTCTTTCAAGCAATTCTCCCGGTTAGCCCGCACTCGGCTCGCTCCCAGAGCCGTGTTAAAGTCCACTTCGCATTCACTCTCTTTTCTCAGCAGATTAAAAGAAAGTTTCATCTTGGGCTCCCTGAAACTTCCATCCTGCACCGCTGTTTGCTTTTTCACAAGAGCAGAGGAGAGCGCACCGTTCCCAGCGGCACTGCAGTACCGGGTCGAGGCTTGGAGTGAACGGAGCAAGCTTCTTTTTCAACTCCTATTCTTAAAAATCCATTTTATATGTTGTCCTCGTATAGAGGACATATTAAACTGATAAGAACAGATACTACACTTGATCTTAGCCAAAAGGCCGAGAAGCGATAACTGTCCACTGTTGCAGGTCCGAGGGCCCTTGCTGGCACAATGCGCACTTGTAGCAGTGTTCTTTTTATGGCCATAGGTGGCCAGAGTGTCACGTTGCACCTCCGCCCACCCGCTGCACTGAGCACTCTTCAGCCCTTTTAAATGGTATAACTTTGCACTCCCGCATGCTCCAGCAAGCACCATTCAAGCAACAACTTTGCACTCCAGCTTCGAACATCGGCACAGTCGCAACAAGTAAGGCGACTCTACTCAGACAAGTCACTCTGCAAAGTAGCAAGATTTCTTTTGCACAGACAGAAAGGGCTTCATCCGCAAAGGTAAAGCCTGCCAATAATAGAAACAACTCATTAGTGCTGCTCTCCACGGAAGTCTTTAGTAAAAGGCGAAAGACTTGTATGTTATGAAGAGAAACCAGAGTACGATTATCCGTCACTGCGGGAGCAGGGCATCAGGCTAGTTGGTATAGCCACCTTCCCCATGGTGAGCTTTGCTTGGTTGAGACGCTCCCCCCCCCCCCCCCCCCCCCCTTTCTCCTCGGCTAACCAAGTAGGAACAATCGGGCCCTATTCGATGGCTGCCTTGTCTTTTACTCTTTGCAAAAGACAAGGCAGCAACAAAAACACCACGAGAATCCCGTATTGAGGCTTTGTTCTGACCGCTCATTCGGTGTCGCGTTTTTTTCAAGCAATTCTCCCGGTTAGCCGACACTCGGCTCGCTCCCATAGCCGTGTTAAAGTCTACTTCGCATTCACTCTCTTTTCTCTGCAGACTCTTGGGATTTTATCTATAAAATGAATTCCTTCACTCAAACTATGTTAAAACTGCTTTGTCGTTCATATTTACCATGTCTAGAAAGATTTAAACAAAAAAAACAACGTTGTACTTTGCAGTAAAAGAAAGAGCAAATCTAAAGTTTCAGGAATCCGAGAATAAGCTTACTTTCATGAGTGCTTCACGATTTCGGATTTTGCTATAAAATGAATTCCTTCACTCAAACTAAATTAAAACTGCTAAACCGCTAATCTGTTACATGTAAGGCAGATGTCAAATTCACCGAAATAGGATCTAAGGGTATTCGGCCAATCGAGCTGTAGCAGCTTCGGTAAAAGAGTATAAGTTGAAGAGTTTGTGAATAAAGGTGTGCGCACACATAGTGAGCTGTAGGAAAATAGGCAGGGAGCAATGCCGGCTGGGGTATATGTTCTTGTATGTTGTCTGACTGTTTGATTTGAATGTGTTGTGTAAGTGTCCTGTTGAATGTTTGGGCTTTGACACTTCACTGTGGTTGTTAACTGTGTGGTGTGTCCTGAAATGTTATATGTTTGGGCTGTGTGACATGCTTAATGCTTTTCAGTAGCAACCCACTTATTCATATATAGCAACTGACAACATAAGAAGTCCGGACATACTTTGATAGTAGTTGTAGAAGTATCCTTATTGATAATAGATAAACTAATTCATAGTGATAGAACAGTAGATGAACAGGTGCCTGCACGTCTCACGAAAATAAAATGGGTGTATGATTGCTGACGGCAGAGCAATACTGCCAAACTTATGAGTTCTTGTGGCAAACTTGATTCAGTGTCTTGACGTGTATACGCTGTTTCGCTGACTTGATTGTCACAAGAAACAAAGTGTGTTTGATAAGATCCGACCATTTTATCACGGGAGGATCAGTATGTATGGATTCTGATGTGACTGATAAACCCATTCGTATCTTAAGCATAATCTAATACGTGAGACAACGCCCTGGCACACAATCAAAAAAAAAAAGAGAGAGCGGTTTTGTGTCCCCACAGTCCATAATCTAGAAAAGAGAGAAAAAAGCCTTTCTGATTTGGTGTGTGTGCTCATAGTGCAGAGTGTAGAGAAAAGAGAGAAAAGAAAGCCGTTTTGGTGTCACGGGTGTTGTGACTTACACACACACATTTCTAAATTGAGAAAGGAAATTATTTTAGAGGAAGCACTAGAGTTTAGATCCCACATTTGTTGATAGGCATTCATTTATTTCTTCACTTCTGATGAAGTTTCAACAATAAACAACAAACTTTGTATTATGAGAAAGAACCAGACTCATTCTTCAGGAATCCGAAAATAAGCACGAATTCGGATTCTCCTATAAAACGAATTAATTAACTCAAACCAAGTTAAGACTGCTTTGTCCTTCATATTTATTCATGTCTAATCAAGTTTCAACGATAAACAACGTTGTACTTTGTAGAATGAGAAAGAACTTCTTCAGCAATAAGCATCTCTCGACTTATGACGAAATACAGATTTTGCTATAAAATTAATTTCTTCTATCAGCGTGACTTAAAACTGTTTGTCCTCCTTATTTATCCACTTCAAATCAAGTTTCAACAATTAAAAAAAAATTGTAGTTTGAGAAAGAACAACTTAATCTTCAGCAATCAGTATAAAAAGAGGGTAACAAAAGGTGCAAATGCCAACCATACATCACTAAAAGGTGGAGCGGAAGTATTCAGCTGCAAGTAGGTGTGAATGTTCGACCATAATTTGTAAAAAGTGGGTAAGAAAAGGTTCGAATGCCCGACTAAATATTAACAAAAGCGGGAGGAGAGGTCTTCGGATGAGAGTGGGTGAGAATTTCCTACCATACAAGTATGGTGGAGAGGAAGCTGTGATTGGCCGACAATAGTAAAAAGCAGGTGAGAAAAGGTGCGAATGTCAAAACATACATGATCAAAACAGGGAGCGGAGGTGTTTGGCTGCGACAAGGTGTGAATGTCCACCCATAATTAATGAAAAACGGGCAACAAGTAGGTTCGAATGCCCAACCATACATCATCAAAAGCAGGAGTGGATGTGTTCGGCTTCAAGAAGGTATGAATGTACATCAATAATTGCTATAAAACATGAAAGAAAATTTTCGAATATCAAACCGCACATAATCATAAGCGGGAGAGGAGGTGTTCCGCTGCAAGAAGGTGTGAATATCCACCCATAATTACTGAAAAATGGGTAAGAAAAGGTGCGAATGCCCAACCATACATCATCAAAAGCAGGAGTGGATGTGTTTGAATGTCCGACCATAGTTTGTAAAAAGCGGGTAAGAACAGGTTTGTATGCCCGACTGTACACAATCAAAAGAGGGAGCGGAGTTGTTCAGCTACAAGAGGGTGTGAAAGTCCGACCATGGTTTGTAAAAAGCGGGTAAGAACAGGTTCGTATGCCCGAATATACACCATCAAATGCGGGAGCGGAGGTGTTCGGCTGTGAGTAGGTGTGAATCTCCAACCATAATTGCTGAAAAATGTGTTAGAAAAGGTAAGAATGCCGGTCCATACATCATCAAAAGCGGGAGAGGTGGTGTTCGGCTGCAAGTAGGTGTGAATGTCCAGCCATAATTACTCACAAATGGGTAAGAAAAGGTAGTATTGTCAGACCATACATGATCAAAACAGAGAGCGGAGGTGTTCCGCTGTAAGAAGGTGTGAATGTCCGACCATAGTTGGTAAAAAGCGGGTAAGAAAAGGTTAAAATACACGACTGTACACAATCAATAGCGGGAGCGGAGTTGTTCGGCTACTAAAAGGTGTGAAAGTCCGACCCTGGTTTTAAAAAGCGGGTAAGAAAAGGTTCGAATGCCCGAACATACACCATCAAAAGAGGTAGCGGAGGTGTTCCGCTGTAAGACGGTGTGAATGTCCGATCATAGTTTGTAAAAAGCGGGTAAGAAAAGGTTAAAATACCCGACTGTACACAATCAAAAGAGGGAGCGGAGTTGTTCAGCTAAGAGAAGGTGTGAAAGTCCGACTATGGTTTGTAAAAAGCGGGTAAGAAAAGGTTCGTATGCCCGAATATACACTATCAAAACCGGAAGCGGAGGTGTTCGGATGCAAGAAGGTGTGAACGTCCGACCAAAGTTTGTAAAAAGCAGTGAAAAGCCAGAAAAAGCTTTTCGTGAGTTCTGCATGATATGGGATTTTGCTTATAAAATGCATTACTTCACTCAAACTATGTTAAAACTGATTTGTCCTTCATATTTACCATGTCTAGAAATATTTAAACAAGAAAACAACGTTGTACTTTGCAGTAAAAGAAAGAGCAAATCTAAAGTTTCAGGAATCCGAGTATAAGCCTGCTTTCATGAGTTCTGCACGATTTCGGATTTTGCTATTAAATGAATTGCTTTGCTCAAACCAAGTTAAAACTGCTTTGTCCTTCCATATTCATCAATGTCTAGATCGACTTCAACAAAGAAAAACATTGGACTTTGCAGTAGAAGAAGTTGAAATCCATCTACACATTGATAAATATGAAGGACAAAGCAGTTCCCACTTGCCCATAAGAAAATAAGCTTATTCTCGGATTCCTGATCCTTCAGTGTTGCTCTTTCTTCTACTGCAAAATACAATGTTGTTCTTTGTTGAAGTCGATCTAGACATTGATAAATATGAAGGAAAAAGCACTTTTAACTTGGTTTGAGTGAATGAATTCATTTTATACATAAAATCCGAAATCGTGCAGAACCTCATGAAAATAAGCTTATTCTCGGATTCCTAAAACTTTTGATTTGCTCTTTCTTTTATTGCAAAGTACAACGTTGTTTTTTTGTTTAAATCTATCGAGACATTGATAAATATGAAGGTAAAAGCCGTTTTAACATAGTTTGAGTGAAGGAATTAATTTTATAGATAAAATCCCAAATCATGCAGAACTCCTCAAAAGGGAGGTATGGCTTAATCACAAGTGTGGCTCTTTCTCATTCAGGGTAATATGAGGAAGTTTATGCTTGAAATATATGTAGAAATGGGTACATATGAAGGACAAAGCAGTGTTAACTTAGTTTGCGTGAAGAAATTCATTTTATACATAAAATCCGAAATCGTGCAGAAAATAAGCTTATTCTCGGATTCCTAAAACTTTTGATTTGCACTTTCTTTTACTTTAAAGTACAACGTTGTTTTTTGTTGAAATCTATCTAGACATTGATAAATACCAGCCGAAACTCTGCTGCCGCTTTTGATAATTTATGGTTGGGCATTCTTACCTTTTCTTACCCGCTTTTTACAAATTATGATCTTACATTCACACCTACTTGCAGTCGAACACCTTCTCATCCACTTATGATCATGTGCGGTTGGGCTTTCGCACCTTTTCTTACCCATTTTTCAGTAATTATGGGTGGACATTCAGACCTTCTTGCAGCCGAAAACCTCCGCTCCTCTTTTGATCATACATTGTCGGGCATTCACACCTTGTCTTACCCGCTTTTTACAAACTTTAGTCGGACGTTCAAACCTTCTTGCAGCTGAACACAACCTCTCCCGCTTTTGATGATATATGGTCCGGCATTCTTACCTTTTCTAACACATTTTTCAGCAATTATGGTCGGACATTCACACCTACTCACAGACGAACACCTCCGCTCCCACATTTGATAGTGTATAGTCGGGCATTCTCACCCTTTCTCATCAGCTTTTTGCAAATTATGATCTGATATTCACACCTACTTGTAGTCGAACAGCTCTGCTCCCGCTTTTGATTATGTTTGGTTGGATATTCGAACATTTTCTTAATGCTTTTTACAAACTTTGGTCGGACGTTCACACCGTCTTGCAGCCGAAAACCTCCGCTTCCGCTTTTGATGGTGTATAGTCGGGCATTCGAGCCTTTTCTTACCCACCTATTACTTACTATGGTTGGACATTCAAACCTTCTTGTAGCCGAACACATCCGCTCCTGCTTTTGATGATGTATGATTTGGCATTCGCACCTTTTCTTACCCATTTTTCAGTAATTATTGGTCGGACATTCAGACTTTCTTGCACCTGAACACCTCTGCTCCCGCTTTTGATGGTGTATAGTCGGGCTTTCGAGCCTTTTCTTCCCCGATTTTTACAAATTATGGTTGGACATTCAGACCTTGCAGCCGAAAACCTCCGCTCCCTCTTTTGATCATACATTGTCGGGCATTCGCCCCTTGTCTTACACGGTTTTTACAAACTTTAGTCAGACATTCACACCTTGCAGCTGAACCACCTCCATTCCCTGTTTTGATCATGTGTGGTCTGGAAATACTACCTTTTCTTCCCCCGTTTGTGAGTAAATATGGCTGGACATTCACACCTACTTGCAGCCGAAAAACCACCTCTCCCGCTTTTGATGATGTATTGTCCGGCATTCTAGTCTTTTCTATCACATTTTTCAGCAATTATGATCTGACATTCACACCTACTTGCAGTCGAACAGCTCTGCTCCCGCTTTTGATTATGTTCGGTTGGATATTCAAACCTTTTCTTAACTGCTTTTTACAAACTTTGGTCGGACGTTCACACCTTCTTGCAGCCGAACACCCCCGCTTCCGCTTTTGATGGTATATATTCGGGTATTCGAACCTTCTCTTACCCGCTTTTTACAAACCATGGTTGGACTTTCATACCTTCTTGCAGCTGAACACCTCCTCTCCCGCTAATGATCATGTAAGGTTTGATATTCGAAAATTTTCTTTCATGTTTTAAAGCAATTATTAATGGACATTCACACCTACTTGCAGCCGAACACCACCTCTCCCGCTTTTGATGATGTATGGACCGGCATTCTTACCTTTTCTAACACATTTTTCAGCAATTATGGTTGGAGAATCACACCTACTCACAGCCGAACAACTCGGGATTTCTCACCCTTTCTCATCAGCTTTTTGCAAATTATTCTCTGACATTCACACCTACTTGCAGTATTCGAACCTTTTCTTAACTGCTTTTTTACAAACTTTGGTCGGACGTTCACACCTTCTTGCAGCCGAACACCTACGCTTCCGGTTTTGATAGTGTATATTCGGGCATACAAACCTTTTCTTACCCGCTTTTTACAAACCATGGTTGGACTTTCACACCTTCTCTTAGCTGAACAACTCCGCTCCCTCTTTTGATTGTGTACAGTCGGGTATTTTAACTTTTTCTTACCCGCTTTTTACCAACTATGATCGGACATTCACACCGTCTTACAGCGGAACACCTCCTCTCCCGCTTATGATCATGTACGGTTTGATATTCGAAAATTGACTTTCTTGTTTTAAAGCAATTATTGATGGACATTTAAACCTTCTTTTTGATGGTGTATAGTCGGGCTTTCGAGCCTTTTCTTCCCGGTTTTTACAAACCATGGTCGGACTTTCACACCTTCTTGTAGCCGAACAACTCCGCTCCCGCAATTGATTGTGTACAGTCGGATATTTTAACCTTTTCTTACCCGCTTTTTACCAACTATGGTCGGACATTCACACCGTCTTACAGCGGAACACCTCTGCTCCCGCTTTTGATGGTGTATAGTCGGGCATTCGAACTTTTTCTTACCCGCTTTTTACAAACTATGGTGGGACATTCAAACCTTCTTGTATCCGAAAACCTCCGCTCTCTCTTTTGATCATACATTGTCGGACATTCGCACCTTTTCTTACCCGCTTTTTACAAACCATGGTCGGACTTTCACACCTTCTTGTAGCCGAACACATCCGCTCCCGCTATTGATTGTGTACAGTCGGGTATTTTAACCTTTTCTTACCCGCTTTTTACCAACTATGGTCGGACATTCACACCTTCGTACAGCGGAACACCTCCGCTCCCTCTTTTGATGGTGTATGTTCGGGCATTCAAACCTTTTCTTACCCGCTTTTTCCAAACTATGGTCGGCTATTCACAGCTTCCTCTCCACCATACTTGTATGGTTGGATATTCACACCCACTTGCATCCGAAGACCTCTGCCCCAAATTTTGTTGATATTTAGTCGGACATTCGCACCTTACCCGCTTTTGGCAAACTATGGCCTTCTTGCAGCCAAACACCTCTGATCTCGCTTTTGATGATGTAAGGTTGGGCATTCAGACCTTGCTTCACCTGCTTTTCACCAAATATAGTCGGACATTCACACCTTCTTGCAGCCGAACACTTCCGCTCCACCTTTTAGTGTTCTATCACACCTTTTTTTCACCGCATTTTATACATTATGGTCGGAAATTTTCAACCACTCTCATCCGAAGACCTCTCCTCCCGCTTTCTTTAATATATTTGAACTTTAGTCGGACATTCAAACCTTCTTGCAGCTGAACCACCTCCGCTCCCTGTTTTGATCATATATGGTCTGGCAATACTACCTTTTCTTACCCGTTTGTGAGTAATTATGGCTGGACATTCACACCTACTTGCAGCCGAACACAACCTCTCTCGCTTTTGATGATGTATGGACCGGCATTTTTACCTTTTCTAACACATTTTTCAGCAATTATGGTTGGAGATTCACACCTACTTACAGCCGAACAACTCCGCTCCCGCATTTGATGATGTATAGTCGGGCATTCTCACCCTTTCTCATCAGCTTTTTGCAAATTATGATCTGACATTCACACCTACTTGCAGTCGAACAGCTCTGCTCCCGCTTTTGATTATGTTTGGTTGGATATTCGAACCTTTTCTTAACTTCTTTTTACATATTTTGGTTGGACGTTCACACCTTCTGGTAGCCGAACACTTCCACTCCTGCTTTTGATGATGTATGGTTGGGCATTCACACCTTTTTTTTGCCCATTTTTCAGGAATTATGGGTGGACATTCACACCTTGCAGCTGAACACCTCCTATCCCACTTATGATCATGTGCGGTTTGATTTTCGAAAAGTTTCTTTCATGTTTTCTAGCAATTATTGATGGACATGTAGACCTTCTTGCAGCTGAACACCTCCGCTCCCGCTTTTGATCATACATTGTCAGGCATTCGCACCTTGTCTTACCCACTTTTTACAAACTTTAGTCGAACAGTCACACCTTTTTGCAGCCGAACACCACCTCTACCGCTTTTGATGATGTATGGTCCAGCATTCTTACCTTTTCTAACACATTCTTCAGCAATTATGGTCGGACATTCACACCTACTCAGAGCCGAACACCTCCGCTCCCGCATTTGATGGTCTATAGTCGGGCATTCTACAGCGGAAAAGACTCATTCTTATGTTTGGTTAGATATTCGAACCTTTTCTTAACTGCTTTTTACAAACTTTGGTCGGACGTTCACAATATCTTGCAGCCGAACACCTCCGCTTCCGCTTTTGATGGTGTATATTCGGGCATACGAACCTTTTCTTACCCGCTTTTTACAAACCAAGGTCGGACTTTCACACCTTCTCTTAGCTGAACAACTCCGCTCCCTCTTTTGATTGTGTGCAGTCGGGTAATTTAACCTTTTCTTACCCGCTTTTTACCATCTATGGTCGGACATTCACACCGTCTTACAGCGGAACACCTCCGCTCCCTCTTTTGATGATGTATGGTTAGGCATTCGCACCTTTTCTTACCCATTTTTCAGTAATTATGGGTAGACATTCACACCTTCTTGCAGCTGAACACCTCCTCTCCTGCTTATGATCATGTGCAGTTTGATATTCGAAAATTTTCTTTCATGTTTTCTAGCAATTATTGATGGACATTCAGACCGTCTTGAAGCTGAACACCTCCGCTCCCACTTTTGATGGTGTATAGTCGGGCTTTCGAGCCTTTTCTTCCCCGGTTTTTACAAATTATGGTTGGACATTCAGACCTTCTTGCAGCCGAAAACCTCCACTCCCTCTTTTGATCATACATTGTCGGGCATTCGCACCTTTTCTTACCCGCTTTTTACAAACCATGGTCGGACTTTCACACCTTCTTGTAGCCGAACAACTCTGCTCCCGCTATTGATTGTGTACAGTCGGGTATTTTAACCTTTTCTTACCCGCTTTTTACCAACTATTGTTGGACATTCACACCGTCTTACAGCGGAACACCTCCGCTTCCGCTTTTGATGGTATATATTCGGGCATTCGAACCTTTTCTTACCCGCTTTTTACCAACTATGGTCGGAAATTCACACCGTCTTTCAGCGGAACACCTCCGCTCCCTCTTTTGATGGTGTATGTTCGGGCATTCGCACCTTTTCTTACCCGCTTTTTACAAACTATGGTCGTACATTCAAACCTTCTTGTAGCCGAAAACCTCCACTCCCTCTTTTGATCATACTTTTTCGGGCATTCGCACCTTTTCTTACCCGCTTTTTACAAACTATGCTCGGACATTCAAACCTTCTTGTAGCCAAACACATCCACTCCTGCTTTTGTTGATGTATGGTTGGGCATTCGAACCTACTTGTTGCCCGCTTTTCATTAATTATGGGTGGACATTCACACCTTGTCGCAGCCAAACACCTCCGCTCCCTGTTTTGATCATGTATGGTTGGACATTCGCAACTTTTCTCACCCGCTTTTTGCAAACTATGGTCGGCCATTCACAGCTTCCTCTCCACCATACTTGTATGGTGGGATATTCCCACCTGCATCCGAAGACCTCCGCCCCCACTTTTGTTGATATTTAGCCGATCATTCGCACCTTACCCGCTTTTGGCAAACTATGGCCTTCTTGCAGCCAAAAACCTCTGATCTCGCTTTTGATGATGTAAGGTTGGGCATTCAGACCTTGCTTCACCTGCTTTTCACCAAATATAGTCGGACATTCACACCTTCTTGCAGCCGAACACTTCCGATTCACCTTTTAGTTTTCTATGGGGCATTCACACCTTTTTTTACACCGCATTTTATAAAAACACCACAGGAACACCGTATTGAGGCTTTGTTCTGACCGCTCATTCGGTGTCGCGTTTCTTTCAAGCAATTCTCCTGGTTAGCCCGCACTCGGCTCGCTCCCAGAGCCGTGTTAAAGTCTGCTTCGCATTCACTCTCTTTTCTCAGCAGATTAAAAGAAACTTCCATCCTGCACCGCTGTTTGCTTTTTCACAAGAGCAGAGGAGAGCGCACCATTCCCAGCGGCACTGCAGTACCGGGTCGATGCTTGGAGTGAACGGAGCAAGCTCCTTTTTAAACTCCTATTGATAAAAATCCATTTAATATGTAGTCCTCGCATAGACATATCACATATTAAACTGATAAGTACAGATACTACACTTGATCTTAGCCAAAAGGCCGAGAAGCGATATCTGTCCACTGATTCACGTCCGAGGGCCCTTCCTGGCACAATGCGCACTTGTAGCGGTGTTCTTTTGATGGCCATAGTGTCACTTTGCACCTCCGCCCACCCGCTGCCCTGAGCACTCTTCAACCCTTTTAAATGGTATAACTTTACACTACCGCACGCTCCAGCGAGCACCATTCAAGCAACATCGGCACAGTCGCAACAAGTAAGGCGACTCTACTCAGAGAAGTCACTCTGCACAGTAACAAGATTTCTTTTGCACAGACAGAAAGGGCTTCATCCGCAAAGGTAAAGCCTGCCAAAAATAGAAACAATTCATTAGTGCTGCTCTCCACGGAAGTCTTTAGTAAAAGGCGAAAGACTTGTACATTATGAAGAGAAACCAGTGTACGATTATCCATCACTGCGGGAGCAGGGCATCAGGCTAGTTGGCATAGCCACCTTCCCCATGGTGAGCTTTGCTTGGTTGAGACGCTTGCTCCCCCCCCTTGCTCCTCGACTGACCAAGTAGGAACAATCGGGCCCTATTCGATGGCTGCCTTGTCTTTTACTCTGTGCAAAAGACAAGGCAGCCACAAACAACACGGGAACACCGTATTGAGGCTTTGTTCTGACTGCTCATTCGGTGTCGCGTTTCTTTCAAGCAATTGTCCCGGTTAGCCCGCACTCGGCTCGCTCCCAGAGCCGTGTTAAAGTCTGCTTCGCATTCACTCTCTTTTCTCAGCAGATTAAAAGAAAGTTTCATCTTAGGCTCCCTGAAACTTCCATCCTGCACCGCTGTTTGCTTTTTCACAAGAGCAGAAGAGAGCGCACCATTCCCAGCGGCACTGCAGTACCGGGTCGATGCTTGGAGTGAACGGAGCAAGCTCCTTTTTCAACTCCTATTGATAAAAATCCATTTAATATGTAGTGCTCGCAAAGAGGACATATCAGACATTTAACTGATAAGAACAGATACTACACTTGATCTTAGCCAAAAGGCCGAGAAGCGATAACTGTCCACTGGTTCACGTCCGAGGGCCCTTCCTGGCACAATGCGCACTTGTAGCGGTGTTCTTTTTATGGCCATAGTGTCACTTTGCACCGCCCACCCGCTGCACTGAGCACTCTTCAGCCCTTTTAAATGGTATAACTTTACACTACCACACGCTCCAGCGAGCACCATTCAAGCAACAACTTTGCACTCCAGCACAGTCGCAACAAGTAAGGCGACTCTACTCAGAGAAGTCACTCTGCACAGTAACAAGATTTCTTTTGCACAGACAGAAAGGGCTTCATCCGCAAAGGTAAAGCCTGCCAAAAATAGAAACAACTCATTAGTGCTGCTCAACGTTGTACTTTGCAGTAAAAGAAAGAGCAAATCTAAAGTTTCAGGAATCCGAGAATAAGCTTACTTTCATGAGTTCTTCACGATTTCGGATTTTGCTATAAAATTAATTCCTTCACTCAAACTAAATTAAAACTGCTAAACCGCTAATCTGTTACATACAAGGCAGATGTCAAATTCACCGAAATAGGATCTAAGGGTATTTGGCCAATCGAGCTGTAGCAGCTTCGGTGAAAGAGTATAAGTTGAAGAGTTTGTGAATAAAGGTGTGCGCACACATAGTGAGTTGTAGGAAAATAGGCAGGGAGCAATGCTGGCTGGGGTATATGTTCTTGTATGTTGTCTGACTGTTTGATTTGAATGTGTTGTGTAAGTGTCCTGTTGAATGTTACATGTTTGGGCTTTGACACGCTTCACTGTGGTTGTTAACTGTGTGGTGTGTCCTGAAATGTTATATGTTTGGGCTGTGTGACATGCTTAATGCTTTTCAGTAGCAACCCACTTATTCATATATAGCAACTGACAACATAAGAAGTCCGGACATACTTTGATAGTAGTTGTAGAAGTATCCTTATTGATAATAGATAAACTAATTCATAGTGATAGAACAGTGGATGAACAGGTGCCTGCACATGTCTCATGAAAATAAAATGGGTGTATGATTGCTGACGGCAGAGCAATACTGCCAAACTTATGAGTTCTTGTGGCAAACTTGATTCAGTGTCTTGACGTGTATACGCTGTTTCGCTGACTTGTCACAAGAAACAAAGTGTGTTTGATAAGATCCGACCATTTTATTACGGGAGGATCAGTATGTATGGATTCTGATGTGACTGATAAACCCATTCGTATCTTAAGCATAATCTAATACGTGAGACAACGCCCTGGCACACAATCAAAAAAAAAAAGAGAGAGAGCGGTTTTGTGTCCCCACAGTCCATAATGTAGAAAAGAGAGAAAAAAAGCCTTTCTGATTTGGTGTGTGTGCTCACAGTGCAGAGTGTAGAGAAAAGAGAGAAAAGAAAGCCGTTTTGGTGTCACAGGTGTTGTGACTTACACACACACATTTCTGAATTGAGAAAGGAAATTATTTTAGAGAAAGCACTAGAGTTTAGATCCCACATTTGTTGATAGGCATTCATTTAATTTTTCTTTTTATCAGTTTTAAAGTGAATACTAACTGAGAAATGAAAAAGGTGAAGAGTTTAGAAGCTTGGTTCAAGAGCAAAACTTGGTTTATGATCAGCTGAGTCTCTAAACAGAACAGCAAAGGGCTTCATCGAACATTTAAAAAAGATTCAGATTGTTAGAATATCCAGAATTTATAGGAATGGTGGTGATTACTCTTATTTTCTAGAATGGAAATAACTGCACCATGTCTGTTTTATGAATTTAAGGGGCTAAAAAGTTTTGTTCTCGTTTTTCTATGATTAACCGAATGTATGTGAGAGTCCAAACAGACAGAAGGGTTACGGCCGAGCGCTGGACCTTCCAAAAAAGATGAGACAGGCTGGACCTGTGCCATACTAGTTAAGACCTGCCTGTGGATAACAGGTTCTTTAAACTCTCACACACACAAACTCACACACGTTCGCACACATACACCCATACACACACATTCTTGAACTTGCTGCAAGATTAAACATTTGCATTAACTGACTCCAGCAACTCTGAGTCTCATTGAGAGACTTTTCTCAACAATTGGGTCCTCAAACTCAACGTTTTTCCGCTTTCCAGGGTCGGAGCTGAAACCGTGCACGGGGGAGTCCAGTACTCCTAATGAAAGACCCCCTGCTGAATTGCGGTAATTAGGGGCCAGTGTCCACTGAAAGGGGGAAAAAGGGACGAGATCGTACTTTTGAATCAATGGCCAGAAGCCATTGGCAGTGCAGGCATCAACAATAATGGTGTTATTTCACCCATTAACACTTAAGGTACCTCATGCAGTGGCTGTGATATGGTTACTTAACAAAATATCTTTACCAGACATCTCTCCTACATAACAGTTCTTCTTTCACAGCCACACCTTGTTGTCGAGAGATGTGCTACACTTAATCCATCCACACTGCTACCTACCCCACAGATGGAAAGCCTCATGATTGCATGTCAGAAATAACCATCAGTGTTTTACCCAGGCCAGACTTAACTGATATACGTTATGAAAATGCAGAAATAACTATATTTATTCAACAGGTCAAGCAAAAAACCCTGATGGCACAAATGCTACAGGATTTGCAGTAGTAACAGAAACTGAAGTTTTCTTAAAACAACCACTACCAAAAAATTACTCTGTTCAAGCAGTCGAATTGGTAGCTTTAACTGAAGCTTGTAAATTAAATAACAAAAAGGTTGTTAACGTTTACACTGACAGTCAGTATGCCTTCTCAACTGTACATGTGTTAACACAGCATTGGAAAAACAGGTATGTTGACATCCACAGCTAAATGTATAAACTACAAATATTTTAGCATTATTAGATGTTATTCAATTGCCATCTACAATAGACTCGTATGAATGACCGGAAGGAAAACCATACTGCCAAAGAATTTGTTTAAATATGCTGCAGTATTGAGCCACGGACCATGTCATGTCTCAACAGGAGGGATGGAAGCAATAATGAACAAGGTTTTTACAGCATATGGTTTTACTAATTATTGAATTTTTTTTTTTAGAATAAATAAATGAATAAAGTTTTGTCTAGCAGGTCAAATATGTGCAAAATACATTCCACAGGGCAATCTAAGACCAAAACGAAGATAATTCCCTAAGCCAGTGTATCTTTTTCAACATATTTGTTTGGATTTCATTATTTCATTATTGTGTAGATTTCATTGAACTAAATTAATGTTAAGGGAAACGATTCTGCTCAGTGACAACAGAGGTTTTTACCAAATGGTCTGAAATATTTCCATGTGCACAAGCAGATGCACTCTCAGTAGCAAAATCACGCGTAAAATAACTCATTTCTAGATTTGAAATTCCTGAAAAGATCTTCAGTGATAATTTGACACACTTTGTAAACTATGTCATCTCACTGATGGCAAAGAACTTAAAATAGATCTTAGAAACCACTGTGATATAGAAGGTTTCGCTAACACATTGGAATTGTTTTACTATTTACATATGCATGTGCAGTGAAGAATTGCTTGCTGCTGATAAATGCAAAGAAGAACAGCTTACACATAGATGCTCACATATAGGCTGCTGAATGCAATGAAGACCTGCTTATCCAGTAAATTTCAATGTCAATGTGTAATATTCAATTAGGATTTGCAAAACAGTGAAGTTAAACAATGAATGGGTCCATAGTCGGTATGAGAAGACTACAGGAATATTTACCTGGGTGTACGTTCAAACAGAGATGAGAAAATTGCGATAATTATATTGTTTGTTTGTTTGTTAGTATGTATATGAATGTTATGTGTATAAACTGTGTTGAGTTGTAGTTACTCAGTAGTGTCTCAGTGAAACAACCGACGGGGGAAGCCTTGCGGTGACAACAAAAGCAGTGTTTTACTGATCAGTCAAGTTGCTCCAGTGTACTCCATACAAACTGGTTGGCTACTGAAGGGATAGAAAATGGGGAATACTTGTTTTAAAGCAAAAAAGGAATTAGATGGGAAAAATACATGTTTTAACGGGACCCAGACAATATTATATAGATGTCGCCACTGAAGTAAAGAACATTTACGTGGGATGGTGTGAGGGTCCTCGTTTGGCTGACGTTAGCCGATATGCTCGCCATGCTCAGAACCAAGTTGAGACGCGTAAGACAACCAAAAGGGACAAGTGTGAAAAGGAGCTGCATTTGGCAACCATGACCATGTATTACGCAGTGGGTGTAAACAGAGGACGAGGCCGAAGTCGAAGACGTGGACGTGTGGGAGAGGAGGTCGAAATGGGCCACGCCAGAGCTATGATCCGAATATTTGTTTTTACTGTGGCCAGACTGGACACTGGAAGAAGGACTGTCCACAGCTAAAAAGTGATGAAATTGGGCAAAAGGCTGACTGAGGGTGGGAGGCAGGTTCTCGACGTCACGCGGCAGCGGAGCCTCCACTAATGGGTGATAGCACAAACACACTCACACATTTTTCCTGCTCTGTGTAGTGAAGCAACGCTTGCCGACTGTGATTCACGTAGTAAAGTTTTGCATGCTATTTCAGTCCTAGAGCAAAGATATTTCTCTCAGAATATAGGAACTTATGTTCATCAGTAGTGACGTCAGGGGAGTTTGATTGTCCTCCAAAGTTAAGTGGAAACCACGTTTACTGTATGTCTGCATCAGGCCAGGTTGTGAAGGAGAAAATGACAATGCCCATTGCGTGTTGTCACTCCCGATGAGCTCTCCTTCAAACACTCATTTTTGTTATCAGAGTTGTGTCCCATTAACCTGATGGGCTGTGATCTCATGTGTAAATTAGGCATTATTTTAACTTCTACACCAGAGGGTGTTAAGGTTATGTTACAGCCTGACAAAGTTTTCACAGCAGTGCAGTTTGATTCATCGGCACTTACATATGCTTATGAGTGGAAACTTCCCAGCTCTCCTTTTTCACAACAACTAGTGGAAGAAGCAAAAGCGTTAGTTTCACCCCTTTCTGATTTCATGCAACCTACTGATTTGCACTGCACATCACACATTTCTTTGGGGCCTGACAATGACTATGAGAAGAAGTGAAAAAATATGTGCGCCTACTTTATTGGCTGTGTCGCTCACTCCAGAGCACTTCGATTTTTTTAATGTTTGTGGTACTCGCCCTCACATTTCCTTGGCCAAACGTACACACTGGCAGTGACAAGGTGTGGGAGAGTTTGTTGCTACATGTCAGAAAGAAATGGAGTGGACTGTTTCACCTGCTGATCCAAATTTGATGTTTTCTGAACGATTGTCAGCATACAAAAAAACATTTTTGAGTACAATGCATTGTCAAAGAACTGTGGACTTAATTCCTACCACAGAATCACATTTTGAAGCATGTTTTTTATCTGAAACAGATTTGTCTTCGATACCCATGTTGGCTGAAGTGCCCAATGATCTTTGGGCTAAGAGCAAATATGATGTGGGGTTGATAAAAGGCTGTGAACCAGTAATTGTCACCCCTAAATCAGACTTTTGTCCATGTAAAAAACAATACCCTTTTAAGCCTGAAGCAATTAAAGGGATTAAACCTGTTTTTCAATCTTTTCAGAAAACAGGCGTTATTGTTCCTTTTGAAAATTCACCTGTGCTTACTCCATTGTTTCCTGTTAAAAAGATTAAAGATGCTGGCCAGCCAGATGAATGGCGTTTTGTACAGGACCTCCAAGCGGTGAATGCTAAAGTTCAGCCACATGCTCCTACTGTGCCCAACCCACACACTATTTTGTCTCAAATTACATCAGATGCACAGTTTTTCTCAGTGGTTGACTTGTCGCCAGTGCACCCTGATAGCCCATTTTGGTTTGCTTTTTAGTTTGAACAGAGATCTTGGACTTTTACCCGGTTATGACAGGGGTACTGTGAAAGTCCCACTATTTACAATGCTGCCCTCAAAGCTAGTCTGGATTAACTTCAATCAACCACAGGCTCTGCTCTTTTGCAGTATGTGGATGACATCCTTTTATGTAGTCCATCTAAACAACAGTGTGAAAAAGACCAAATGACTCAAATAACTTTCTTGCTTTCAAAATTTTTCCTCTAGTGACGCTGACTTAGAGAGGGATGAAGATAATCATATTTAATTGTTCATGTTTTGATTGTTTATCATTGGACCCTTTATCACTATGATGCCTGCATTTTAAACTCACGTTGTGTGCAAATGCAGGCTGATGTTTTACAGATAAAGTTATTATTTTCCTTGTTTCTTTTGGGTTGATTAATATAATGGTATTATTATAATCAAAAGGGAGGAATGTAATGGAAAATAATTCTTATATGCATTGTATTGAGTGTTACTGTGTATAACCTGCAAATGACTGAGCTGCAAGGTACCACCCTGCCCTGTTTTCTTAAATTCCTCTTTACAATGGTGGGCTTGTTAATATGAGATAGCTGCACTTTAGGGGGGACAGGGTTAGGCTGGTATTTACGAGTGTGTCTGGGTAACCTCAACTAATGGTTGGGGAGGAAAGTTAGAAGAACAATCAACTATACCCTAAAACAGATGACGTGATGAGTGGGCAATATAACTGTGTTTTTGCTTCAGTGGTCAGAGCAACTCTGTATTCTGTACTGTGTTGTTCTCTCTTGCAAGATATTATTATTAAAGCCTCTTATCTCCTCAAAAGAAAATAACTGACTCCCCAAGTGCAAGTGTCAGGACAAATGATCAAACTTCTCCAAGCTTCAGTCTGCAGAGAGGTACAAGACCACAGTTCTGCCCATTAACTATAGGGACCTGAATATACCTGCGATCACTTTACAGTCAGGAAATATTAGATATTTAGGCATAAACATTTCCTCCAGGCTCTCAGAGCTAACAAAGCTAAATTATGTGCAATTATTAAAGACAGTAGAGGACGATCTCTCTCGTTTGAAGTCCTTACCTATATCACTTATGGGGAGAGTTACAACCATTAAAATGATGATACTACCAAAAGTTAACTATTTGTTCTCAATGATCCCCATAAAACCATCTGCTACTTGGTTTAAGTCACTAGGTTCATGCATCTCCAAATTTCTGTGGAAAAACAAACCACCACGTATTAGTTTAAAAACCCTACAGAAGACCAAGGACAGTGGTGGATTAGATTTACCTAATTTTCAGCACTATTCCTTAGCCAATAGGTTACAGTATATATCAAAATGGTTTAAACCTAGCCCAATAGATGAACCATGGATAAATATAGAACAAGCATTGTGTGATAATCTGGAAATCTCTGACCTGCCACTTATTAGTCAAAACGTAAAAAATCACAAATGTTTCAAAAGCATTAACATCAGCACCTCTCTGACAGCCTGGTGGGAATTTCTTAAAATAACAAAGTCTTCACTTGTCCCGTGTAAGCTTACACCCATCTGGAACAATCCTGACATCCTGCAAAACAAAAAAATGCTAAACTTTACTCTGTGGAAGATCAAAGGAATCAAACATCTGGAACATATAATCCAAAATGGACATTTTATTTCATTTGATGAGCTCATATCACAACATGAGATAGGCAGCAATAAATTCCTAGAATATCAACAACTTAAGTCTATAATAACAAAGAAATATATCCTCCACCAACCAGACTTACAACTCCCGATTAGGGTAGTAGAATTTCTAAGCATCTGCACCCCAAAACTACTATCAAAAATATATAAATTATTGTCTAAGATAGATGACACAATGTCTCTACCGTCCTCAAAATGGGAGGCAGATTTATCCATCAGTTCTAGTCATAGCTTCTGGCCACATATATGTTTGAACACCTTCAGAATGACTCAAAATCCTAATTTAGAGCTCATACAATACAAAATTCTTCATAGAACACACTATACAGGACAAAGGATGTTCAGGATGGGTCTAACACACTCAAACATCTGCTCACATTGCACAGATAACACACCTGATGATTATGCACACGCTTTGTGGTTTTGTGCGCCTGTCCAGAGGTTCTGGCTTGAAGTCTGTGCGGACCTATCAACATGACTAAAGTGTAGCATTCCTGCATGCCCCACACTGTGCATACTGGGTGACTTAGACAACATCAATGTGGAATTTAGCTTAGCACACATGATCCTCACAGTGTTATGTATAGCAAAGAAAACTATTCTCATGAACTGGAAAGCGAAGAACAATCTGTGTATTAACCAGTTTAGAAATTTTCTTTTAGATTATATTAGCATGGAAACAATGTCTGCTTCCTCAAAACATCAATTGGCTGAATTTAATTCTCTCTGGTCCCTTCTGATTAGCTTGATCACATAGTGGTGGTGGTGGGTTGCTGTCCCGTCGCTCTGGGCGGTTGGGTGTGTGCTGGGGGGGGCTGTGTGGCTTCGGGCGTCTGGTGGTCTCTCGGGTCGTGGGGAAATACAGCAGCCCTGTATTATTGCTTCCTGTTAAATCAAGAAACAATGTGCACATGCTGGTTACAAATAAGAAAATACAAACAACAAACAGTTTCTTCCATGGTTCACAGCATGTGTATGATCATCTTCATCGCTGGTCTCAGTAAGGATGTTTCAATCTTCGGTGTCAGAGGTTACTAGCACTTAACACACCGTTGGAGTACAGCTTTTACTGCTGACTCTTATCTTTGTCCTTCCGGGCGTGTTGGTTAGGCTGATGTATTTCAGGGTGGAAGTCATCTACTGGTTCTGGTACCTTCTTACAGTGACTGGCATGAATCCAGGTTGCTCTCTCTGCAACTTTAACAGCTGTGTGAGTGACCAGTAGCACCTGGAACGGGCCTTGCCAACGTTTGGACTTCCAATGTTTCCTGCGAAGTTCCTTCACCACCTGTCATCTGGTTGGAGTGGTGTGTTTTCTGTGGCTGGAAGGGCTGCTTTTACTGTCTGTGAAACTTGAGATAGAACAGTGGAAAGGTTTCGACAGTAAGACAACATAGCATCATCACAAACAGTTGTGGAAGGGAGGGGTCTGGTTACAGGTCCCAATCCCAGGTTAGGAGGTCTACCAAATAAAATTTCAAATGGGCTGAGATTCACTTGAGCTCTGATTCTCATTCTCATGTAGGTAAGCTCAATAGGTAATGCTTTTGTCCATGGCAGACCTGTTTCTTCACAACATTTGGCTAACTTGGACTTTAATGTACCATTTTCTCTTTCCACAGCACCTCCACTCTGCGGATGATAAGCACAATGTGTGCGCAAGGTTATTCCCAGGAATTTACCAACCTCAGTCAATGCAGTGTTTACAAAATGTGTGCCATTATCACTGCTGATCTTCTCTGGAATGCCCCATCTAGGAATGATTTCTGTTTAGCAGTGCTTTAGTCACTGCATTACTGTTTGCATGTTTTGCAGGGAAAACTTCAACCCATTTACTAAACACGTCCACTATTACTAGTGCATATTTCTTTCCTTCAGCTGGTGTGAGTTCAACAAAATCCATCATCAAATGTTCAAAAGGTTTCTCTGGTGGAGGGTGTGCAACTTGCGATGTGTGTAATGCCTTTCCTACATTATGTGTGGCACAAACCATACATGACTGACAGTATTTTTGCACATATGAACTGAACCCTTTTGTGAACCACTGAGCAGTGAGTGCATTCAGCATCCCCCCTTTTGACACATGGTTCAACCCATGTGTCAATTTTGAAAAATGAGGAAAAAAATGCTTAGGTAGACAGGGTTTACCATCAGGTCCCATCCAAACACCATCCGTATGAGTTGCACCCACAGAGGACCAAATGCGTCCAGAGGACCAAATTTCATCTGCAGAGGCAAAAGTTTGCAAAGCATGGAGATCTGTGAGGGAGTCTTCTGCCTGCAAAGAGAGGGAAGCGAAAACAGGAAAAAAATTAGCTGCTTGCTTAGCTGCAGCATCAGCTCTGGCATTGCCACAAGCAACAGGATCGTCTGAGTTAGTGTGAGCCGCACACTTACAGACCGAGATTGCTGTAGGCAAAAGGATCGCATCAAGAAGATCAGAAACC
This sequence comes from Leuresthes tenuis, assembly GCF_036924035.1. Taxonomy (NCBI): domain Eukaryota; kingdom Metazoa; phylum Chordata; class Actinopteri; order Atheriniformes; family Atherinopsidae; genus Leuresthes; species Leuresthes tenuis. The sequence continues at coordinate 65,563 of NW_027325427.1, read as the reverse complement.
TGCTTGGAGTTCAGAATAGTTTTACCATCTGATTTAAGGAAATGCCTGTGTTTCCACAGCGCACCAAAGTCACGAACAACACCAAAAGCATATCTGGAATCTGTGTAAATAGTGACAGACTTACCAGCTGCCAACTTACAAGCTTCAGTAAGTGCAATAAGCTCAGTAGTTTGAGCAGAGAAATGTTTAGGAAGAGAACCAGACAACAAAGTGTCATGTGAAGAACATACTGCAAACCAAACACAGTTAGTACCTGTGGCTGGATCAAGCAAAGCTGATCCATCTACAAAAAGAATCATGTCAGAGTTTGGAAGAGGAGTCTCTAAAAGATCAGGTCGGGGTGTACAAACTTGTTCCAAAACAGCCACCTCATTCGGTGTCGTGTTTCTTTCAAGCAATTCTCCTGGTTAGCCCGCACTCGGCTCGCTCCCAGAGCCGTGTTAAAGTCTACTTCGCATTCCGCACCTCCGCCCACCCGCTGCACTGAGCACTCTTCAGCCCTTTTAAATGGTATAACTTTACACTACCGCACGCTCCAGCGAGCACCATTCAAGCAACAACTTTGCACTCCAGCTTCGAACATCGGCACAGTCGCAACAAGTAAGGCGACTCTACTCAGAGAAGTCACTCTGCACAGTAACAAGATTTCTTTTGCACAGACAGAAAGGGCTTCATCCGCAAAGGTAAAGCCTGCCAAAAATAGAAACAACTCATTAGTGCTGCTCAACATTGTACTTTGCAGTAAAAGAAAGAGCAAATCTAAAGATTCAGGAATCCGAGAATAAGCTTACTTCCATGAGTTCTTCAAGATTTCGGATTTTGCTATAAAATGAATTCCTTCACTCAAACTAAATTAAAACTGCTAAACCGCTAATCTGTTACATGCAAGGCAGATGTCAAATTCACCAAAATAGGATCTAAGGGTATTTGGCCAATCGAGCTGTAGCAGCTTCGGTAAAAGAGTATAAGTTGAAGAGTTTGTGAATAAAGGTGTGCGCACACATAGTGAGTTGTAGGAAAATAGGCAGGGAGCAATGCCGGCTGGGGTATAGGTTCTTGTATGTTGTCTGACTGTTTGATTTGAATGTTTTGTGTAAGTGTCCTGTTGAATGTTACATGTTTGGGCTTTGACACGCTTCACTGTGGTTGTTAACTGTGTGGTGTGTCCTGAAATGTTATATGTTTGGGCTGTGTGACATGCTTAATGCTTTTCAGTAGCAACCCACTTATTCATATATAGCAACTGACAACATAAGAAGTCCGGACAAACTTTGATAGTAGTTGTAGAAGTATCCTTATTGATAATAGATAAACTAATTCATAGTGATAGAACAGTAGATGAACAGGTGCCTGCACATGTCTCATGAAAATAAAATGGGTGTATGATTGCTGACGGCAGAGCAATACTGCCAAACTTATGAGTTCTTGTGGCAAACTTGATTCAGTGTCTTGACGTGTATACGCTGTTTCGCTGACTTGTCACAAGAAACAAAGTGTGTTTGATAAGATCCGACCATTTTATTACGGGAGGATCAGTATGTATGGATTCTGATGTGACTGATAAACCCATTCGTATCTTAAGCATAATCTAATACGTGAGACAACGCCCTGGCACACAATCAAAAAAAAAAAAAAGAGAGCGGTTTTGTGTCCCCACAGTCCATAATGTAGAAAAGAGAGAAAAAAGCCTTTCTGATTTGGTGTGTGTGCTCACAGTGCAGAGTGTAGAGAAAAGAGAGAAAAGAAAGCCGTTTTGGTGTCACGGGTGTTGTGACTTACACACACACATTTCTGAATTGAGAAAGGAAATTATTTTAGAGGAAGCACTAGAGTTTAGATCCCACATTTGTTGATAGGCATTCGTTTAATTTTTCTTTTAATCAGTTTTAAAGTGAATACTAACTGAGAAATGAAAAAGATGAAGAGTTTAGCTTGGTTCAAGAGCAAAACTTGGTTTATGATCAGCTGAGTCTCTAAACAGAACAGCAAAGGGCTTCATCGAACATTTAAAAAAGATTCAGATTGTTAGAATATCCAGAATTTATAGGAATGGTGGTGATTACTCTTATTTTCTAGAATGGAAATAACTGCACCATGTCTGTTTTATGAATTTAAGGGGCTAAAAAGTTTTGTTCTCGTTTTTCTATGATTAACCGAATGTATGTGAGAGTCCAAACAGACAGAAGGGTTACGGCCGAGCGCTGGACCTTCCAAAAAAGATGAGACAGGCTGGACCCGTGCCATACTAGTTAAGACCTGCCTGTGGATAACAGGTTCTTTAAACTCTCACACACACAAACTCACACACGTTCGCACACATACACCCATACACACACACATTCTTGAACTTGCTGCAAGATTAAACATTTGCATTAACTGACTCCAGCAACTCTGAGTCTCATTGAGAGACTTTTCTCAACAATTGGGTCCTCAAACCAGATCTCAACGTTTTTTCCGCTTTCCAGGGTCGGAGCTGAAACCGTGCACGGGGGAGTCCAGTACTCCTAATGAAAGACCCCCTGCTGAATTGCGGTAATTAGGGGCCAGTGTCCACTGAAAGGGGGAAAAAGGGACGAGATCGTACTTTTGAATCAATGGCCAGAAGCCATTGGCAGTGCAGGCATCAACAATAATGGTGTTATTTCACCCATTAACACTTAAGGTACCTCATGCAGTGGCTGTGATATGGTTACTTAACAAAATATCTTTACCAGACATCTCTCCTACATAACAGTTCTTCTTTCACAGCCACACCTTGTTGTCGAGAGATGTGCTACACTTAATCCATCCACACTGCTACCTACCCCACAGATGGAAAGCCTCATGATTGCATGTCAGAAATAACCATCAGTGTTTTACCCAGGCCAGACTTAACTGATATACGTTATGAAAATGCAGAAATAACTATATTTATTCAACAGATCAAGGAAAAAAACCCTGATGGCACAAATGCTACAGGATTTGCAGTAGTAACAGAAACTGAAGTTTTCTTAAAACAACCACTACCAAAAAATTACTCTGTTCAAGCAGTCGAATTGGTAGCTTTAACTGAAGCTTGTAAATTAAATAACAAAAAGGTTGTTAACGTTTACACTGACAGTCAGTATGCCTTCTCAACTGTACATGTGTTAACACAGCATTGGAAAAACAGGTATGTTGACATCCACAGCTAAATGTATAAACTACAAATATTTTAGCATTATTAGATGTTATTCAATTGCCATCTACAATAGACTCGTATGAATGACCGGAAGGAAAACCATACTGCCAAAGAATTTGTTTAAATATGCTGCAGTATTGAGCCACGGACCATGTCATGTCTCAACAGGAGGGATGGAAGCAATAATGAACCAGATTTTTACAGCATATGGTTTTACTAATTATTAAAAAAATATTTTTTAGAATAAATAAATGAATAAAGTTTTGTCTAGCAGGTCAAATATGTGCAAAATACATTCCACAGGGCAATCTAAGACCAAAACGAAGATAATTCCCTAAGCCAGTGTATCTTTTTCAACATATTTGTTTGGATTTCATTATTTCATTATTTTGTAGATTTCATTGAACTAAATTAATGTTAAGGGAAACGATTCTGCTCAGTGACAACCGAGGTTTTTACCAAATGGTCTGAAATATTTCCATGTGCACAAGCAGATGCACTCTCAGTAGCAAAATCACGCGTAAAATAACTCATTTCTAGATTTGAAATTCCTGAAAAGATCTTCAGTGATAATTTGACACACTTTGTAAACTATGTCATCTCACTGATGGCAAAGAACTTAAAATAGACCTTAGAAACCACTGTGATATAGAAGGTTTCGCTAACACATTGGAATTGTTTTACTATTTACATATGCATGTGCAGTGAAGAATTGCTTGCTGCTGATAAATGCAAAGAAGAACAGCTTACACATAAATGCTCACATATAGGCTGCTGAATGCAATGAAGACCTGCTTATCCAGTAAAGTTCAATGTCAATGTGTAATATTCAATTAGGATTTGCAAAACAGTGAAGTTAAACAATGAATGGGTCCATAGTCGGTATGAGAAGACTACAGGAATATTTACCTGGGTGTACGTTCAAACAGAGATGAGAAAATTGCGATAAATTATTGTTTGTTTGTTTGTTAGTATGTATATGAATGTTATGTGTATAAACTGTGTTGAGTTGTAGTTACTCAGTAGTGTCTCAGTGAAACAACCGACGGGGGAAGCCTTGCGGTGACAACAAAAGCAGTGTTTTACTGATCAGTCAAGTTGCTCCAGTGTACTCCATACAAACTGGTTGGCTACTGAAGGGATAGAAAATGGGGAATACTTGTTTTAAAGCAAACAAGGAATTAGATGGGAAAAATATATGTTTTAACGGGACCCAGACAATATTAAATACTCAGACAGATGGGAGAAGAAGTGTAGTTTTGTAGGAAATCACAAAATTATTACATAAAATTAGTGAAATCAATTGAAGAATGCCTTTCTGAAGAGCTGTTTACCACAGATGAGCAGCTTTGCGACCAAGCACATTGTAGATCGCTTTACTGCCAAAATGATCTAGTTTAATGGATTGGTTTAGACATGCATAACAGCATTTTAAGAACAAAGAGAGAAACAAAAAGGGACAACGCTTCATGGTGGAAGGTGATGTATAAATAACTGTGTATATGATGAAGGAGAGACCATTTGAGCAGCACAGCCATTTCGCAGCACAGGGACAGCAGTCCAAGTTAAAGGATCTCCCACGTGGTATCACCTGTCACACTGTGTCAAGGCATCAAAAAAAGAAAAAATCACCAAACTCAAGGACAAAGAGACGAAGACTCCGGTGAACGAAGAGAGAGGACTTACAAACCAGAAATACAAAAGGATGCTCGATATCAAGATCCAGAAGAAGAGGCTAACAATGCCACGAACACTTACGATGCTGGGAATGATGCCAGCAATGAACAGAGAAGAAGATTCAGTGTCATCAATCTGCAACACGTGCCTCTAATGAGGGGGTGAATATAGAATCCTCAACGATTACAACGTCTCTGGGAACTGTGACAACAACAAGGTTTAAACCATTTTGATATATATTGTAACCTATTGGCTAAGGAATAGTGCTGAAAATGAGGTAAATCTAATCCACCACTGTCCTTGGTCTTCTGTAGGGTTTGTAAACTAATACGTGGTGGTTTGTTTTTCCACAGAAATTTGGAGATGCATGAATCTAGTGACTTAAACCAAGTAGCAGATGGTTTTATGGGGATCATTGAGAACAAATAGTTAACTTTTGGTAGTATCATCATTTTAATGGTTGTAACTCTCCCCATAAGTGATATAGGTAAGGACTTCCAACGAGAGAGATCGTCCTCTACTCTCTTTAATAATTGCACATAATCCATCTGTACTTATCAGTTTAATATGTGATATGTCTATGCAAGGACTACATATTAAATGGATTTTTATAAATAGGAGTTGAAAAAGGAGCTTGCTCCGTTCACTCCAAGCATCGACCCGGTATTGCAGTGCCGCTGGGAACGGTGCGCTCTCCTCTGCTGTTGTGAAAAAGCAAACAGCGGTGCAGGATGGAAGTTTCTTTTAGTCTGCTGAGAAAAGAGAGTGAATGCGAAGTAGACTTTAACACGGCTCTGGGAGCGAGCCGAGTGCGGGCTAACCAGGAGAAATGCTTGAAAGAAACGCGACACCGAATGAGCGGTCAGAACAAAGCCTCAATACGGTGTTCCTGTGGTGTTTTTATAAAATGCGGTGAAAATAAAGGTGTGAATGCCCCATAGAAAACTAAAAGGTGGAGCGGAAGTGTTCGGCCAACCTTACATCATCAAAAGCGAGATCAGAGGTTTTTGGCTGCAAGAAGGCCATAGTTTGCCAAAAGCGGGTAAGGTGCGAATGAACGACTAAATATCAACAAAAGTGGGGGCGGAGGTCTTCGGATGCAAGTGGGTGTGAATATCCCACCATACAGGTATGGTGGAGAGGAAGCTGTGAATGGCCGACCATAGTTTGCAAAAAGCGGGTGAGAAAAGGTGCGAATGTCCAACCATACATGATCAAACCAGGGAGCGGAGGTGTTTGGCTGCGAAAAGGTGTGAATGTCCACCCATAATTAATGAAAAGCGGGCAACAAGTAGGTTCGAATGCCATACCATACATCATCAAAAGCACGAGTGGATGTGTTCGGCTACAAGAAGGTTTGAATGTCCGAGCATAGTTTGTAAAAAGCGGGTAAGAAAAGGTTCGAATGCCCGAACATACACCATCAAAAGAGGGAGCGGAGGTGTTCCGTTGTAAGACGGTGTGAATGTCCGACCATAGTTGGTAAAAAGTGGGTATGAAAAGGTTCGAATGCCCAAATTCGGCTGCAAAAAACTGTGTTCGGCTGCAAAAAGGTGTGAATGTTCGACTAAAGTTTGTAAAAAGCGGGTAAGACAAGGTGCGAATGCCTGACAATGTATGATCAAAAGCGGGAGCGGAGGTGTTCAGCTGCAAGAAGGTCTAAATGTCCATTATTAATTGCTAGAAAACATGAAAGAAAATTTTCGAAAATCAATCCGCACATGATCATAAGTGGGAGAGGAGGTGTTCAGCTGCAAGAAGGTGTGAATGTCCTACCATAATTGCTGAAAAATGTGTTAGAAACGGTAAGAATGCCGGACCATACCTCATCAAAAGCTAGAGAGGTGGTGTTCGGCTGCAAGTAGGTGTGAATGTCTGACTAAAGTTCAAATATATTAACAAAAGCGGGAGCGGAGGTGTTCAGCTGCAAGAAGGTCTGAATGTCCATCAATAATTGCTAGAAAACATGAAAGAAAATTTTCGAATATCAAACCGCACATGATCATAAGCGGGAGAGGAGGTGTTCAGCTGCAGGAAGGTTTGAATGTCCACCCATAATTCCTGAAAAATGGGTAAAAAAAAAGGTAAGAATGCCCAACCATACATCATCAAAAGCAGGTGTGAATGTTAGATCATAATTTGCAAAAAGCTGATGAGAAAGGGTGAGAATGCCCGACTATACACCATGAAATGCAGGAGCGGAGGTGTTCGGCTGTAAGGAGGTGTGAATCTCCGACCATAATTGCTGAAAAATGTGTTAGAAAAGGTAAGAATGCCGGACCATACATCATCAAAAGCGGGAGAGGTGGTGTTCGGCTGCAAGTAGGTGTGAATGTCCAGCCATAATTACTCACAAACGGGTAAGAAAAGGTAGTATTGCCAGACCATACATGATCAAAACAGGGAGCGGAGGTGGTTCGGCTGCAAGAAGGTGTGAATGTCCGACTAAAGTTCAAATATATTAACAAAAGCGGGAGGAGAGGTCTTCGGATGAGAGTGGTTGAGAATTTCCAACCATAATCTATAAAATGCGGTGAAAAAAAAGGTGTGATAGAACACTAAAAGGTGGAGTGGAAGTGTTCGGCTGCAAGAAGGTGTGAATGTCCGACTATATTTGGTGAAAAGCAGGTGAAGCAAGGTCTGAATGCCCAACCTTACATCATGAAAAGCGAGATCAGAGGTGTTTGGCTGAGAGAAGGCCACAGTTTGCGATGCAATAATTAAAGGCCTCATGCCAGATGTTGCCACTGAAGTAAAGAACATTTACGTGGGATGGTGTGAGGGTCCTCGTTTGGCTGACGTTCGCCGATATGCTCGCCATGCTCAGAACCAAGTTGAGACGCGTAAGACAACCAAAAGGGACAAGTGTGAAAAGGAGCTGCATTTGGCAGCCATGACCATGTATTACGCAGTTGGTGTAAACAGAGGACGAGGCCGAAGTCGAAGACGTGGACGTGTGGGAGAGGAGGTCGAAATGGGCCACGCCAGAGCTATGATCCGAATATTTGTTTTTACTGTGGCCAGACTGGACACTGGAAGAAGGACTGTCCACAGCTGAAAAGTGATGAAATTGGGCAAAAGACTGACTGAGGGTGGGAGGCAGGTTCTGGACGTCACGCGGCAGCGGAGCCTCCACTAATGGGTGATAGCACAAACACACTCACACATTTTTCCTGCTCTGTGTAGTGAAGAAACGCTTGCCGACTGTGATTCACGTAGTAAAGTTTAGAGCAAAGATATTTCTCTCAGAATATAGGAACTTATGTTCATCAGTAGTGACGTCAGGGGAGTTTGATTGTCCTCCAAAGTTAAGTGGAAACCACGTTTACTGTATGTCTGCATCAGGCCAGGTTGTGAAGGAGAAAATGACAATGCCCATTGCGTGTTGTCACTCCTGATGAGCTCTCCTTCAAACACTCATTTTTGTTATCAGAGTTGTGTCCCATTAACCTGATGGGCTGTGATCTCATGTGTAAATTAGGCATTATTTTAACTTCTACACCAGAGGGTGTTAAGGTTATGTTACAGCCTGACAAAGTTTTCACAGCAGTGCAGTTTGATTCATCGGCACTTACATATGCTTATGAGTGGAAACTTCCCAGCTCTCCTTTTTCACAACAACTAGTGGAAGAAGCAAAAGCGTTAGTTTCACCCCTTTCTGATTTCATGCAACCTACTGATTTGCACTGCACATCACACATTTCTTTGGGGCCTGACAATGACTATGAGAAGAAGTGAAAAAATATGTGCGCCTACTTTATTGGCTGTGTCGCTCACTCCAGAGCACTTCGATTTTTTTAATGTTTGTGGTACTCGCCCTCACATTTCCTTGGCCAAACGTACACACAGGCAGTGACAAGGTGTGGGAGAGTTTGTTGCTACATGTCAGAAAGAAATGGAGTGGACCGTTTCACCTGCTGATCCAAATTTGATGTTTTCTGAACGATTGTCAGCATACAAAAAAACATTTTTGAGTACAATGCATTGTCAAAGAACTGTGGACTTAATTCCTACCACAGAATCACATTTTGAAGCATGTTTTTTATCTGAAACAGATTTGTCTTCGATACCCATGTTGGCTGAAGTGCCCAATGATCTTTGGGCTAAGAGCAAATATGATGTGGGGTTGATAAAAGGCTGTGAACCAGTAATTGTCACCCCTAAATCAGACTTTCAGAAATCAGAGTCCATGTAAAAAACAATACCCTTTTAAGCCTGAAGCAATTAAAGGGATTAAACCTGTTTTTCAATCTTTTCAGAAAACAGGCGTTATTGTTCCTTTTGAAAATTCACCTGTGCTTACTCCATTGATTCCTGTTAAAAAGATTAAAGATGCTGGCCAGCCAGATGAATGGCGTTTTGTACAGGACCTCCAAGCGGTGAATGCTGCAGTTCAGCCACATGCTCCTACTGTGCCCAACCCACACACTATTTTGTCTCAAATTACATCAGATGCACAGTTTTTCTCAGTGGTTGACTTGTCGCCAGTGCACCCTGATAGCCCATTTTGGTTTGCTTTTTAGTTTGAAGGGAGATCTTGGACTTTTACCCGGTTATGCCAGGGGTACTGTGAAAGTCCCACTATTTACAATGCTGCCCTCAAAGCTAGTCTGGATTAACTTCAATCAACCACAGGCTCTGCTCTTTTGCAGTATGTGGATGACATCCTTTTATGTAGTCCATCTAAACAACAGTGTGAAAAAGACAGTGAATCTGTTGAAACATCTTCATTCTTATGGCCATAAAGCCAGCCTTTCTAATTTACAGTTTGTACAGGACGAAGTCACCTTTTTGGGTCATGTGATTTCTAAGGATGGGCGCTCACTTTCTCCTAAACGTGTTGCTGCAGTTCAGATCATTCCTAAACCTGTTACTAAAAAACAGCTTATGTCATTCTTAGGTATAACATCTTACTGCAGGAACTTTATTCCTAACTACTCTTTTCTCAAAGCTCTCTTAGGTGCTCTTATCCATGGTAAAGGCCTCCAGTCAGCTGATCGTGTTCCATGGACTCCTGAGGCTGAATCAGCCTTTAGTCAGCTTAAGCTGGCTCTTCAAACAGCACCAACACTTGGCATTCCAGATCCTCATAAACCTTTCATACAGGCAGTTGATGAGAAGCATGACATCTGTTCTTATGCAGGAACATGGGGCAGGCAAAGGCCAGTGGCTCATTTCTCAGCAAAACTGGACTCTGTGGCTGCAGGCCTGCCTGGTTGTCTTCGTGTTGTTGCAGCTGCAGAGAAAGCTGTCCTGGCCTCCCAAGATATTGTGGGCTATGCTAATTTGACTGTTTTGGTTCCTCATGCTGTTGCCATTATTCTTCTCGAGCAGAAAACTTCACATCTTTCAACTGCTCGTTGGCTCAGATACACCTCTGTGATATGCCAAATGTCACTGTTAAACGTTGTACTGTTCTGAATCCTGCTACTTTGCTTCCGACTCCTGAGGATGGGGAGCCTCATGACTGTGAAGCTGTTTTGGAACAAGTTTGTACACCCCGACCTGATCTTTTAGAGACTCCTCTTCCAAACTCTGACATGATTCTTTTTGTAGATGGATCAGCTTTGCGTGATCCAGCCACAGGTACTAACTGTGTTTGGTTTGCAGTATGTTCTTCACATGACACTTTGTTGTCTGGTTCTCTTCCTAAACATTTCTCTGCTCAAACTACTGAGCTTATTGCACTTACTGAAGCTTGTAAGTTGGCAGCTGGTAAGTCTGTCACTATTTACACAGATTCCAGATATGCTTTTGGTGTTGTTCATGACTTTGGTGCGCTGTGGAAACACAGGCATTTCCTTAAATCAGATGGTAAAACTATTCTGAACTCCAAGCAGGTTTCTGATCTTCTTGATGTGATCCTTTTGCCTACAGCAATCTCGGTCTGTAAGTGTGCGGCTCACACTAACTCAGACGATCCTGTTGCTTGTGGCAATGCCAGAGCTGATGCTGCAGCTAAGCAAGCAGCTAAATCTTTTCCTGTTTTCGCTTCCATCTCTTTGCAGGCAGAAGACTCCCTCACAGATCTCCATGCTTTGCAAACTTTTGCCTCTGCAGATGAAATTTGGTCCTCTGGACGCATTTGGTCCTCTGTGGGTGCAACTCATATGGATGGTGTTTGGATGGGACCTGATGGTAAACCCTGTCTACCTAAACATTTTTTTCCTCATTTTTCAAAATTGACACATGGGTTGGACCATGTGTCAAAAGGGGGGATGCTGAATGCACTCACTGCTCAGTGGTTCACAAAAGGGTTCAGTTCATATGCGCAAAAATACTGTCAGTCATGTATGGTTTGTGCCACACATAATGTAGGAAAGGCATTACACACATCGCAAGTTGCACACCCTCCACCAGAGAAACCTTTTGAACATTTGATGATGGATTTTGTTGAACTCACACCAGCTGAAGGAAAGAAATATGCACTAGTAATAGTGGACGTGTTTAGTAAATGGGTTGAAGTTTTCCCTGCAAAACATGCAAACAGTAACGCAGTGACTAAAGCACTGCTAAACAGAAATCATTCCTAGATGGGGCATTCCAGAGAAGATCAGCGGTGATAATGGCACACATTTTGTAAACACTGCATTGACTGAGGTTGGTAAATTCCTGGGAATAACCTTGCGCACACATTGTGCTTATCATCCACAGAGTGGAGGTGCTGTGGAAAGAGAAAATGGTACATTAAAGTCCAAGTTAGCCAAATGTTGTGAAGAAACAGGTCTGCCATGGACAAAAGTATTACCTATTGTGCTCACCTACATGAGAATGAGAATCAGAGCTCAAGTGAATCTCAGCCCATTTGAAATTTTATTTGGCAGACCTCCTAACCTGGGATTGGGACCTGTAACCAGACCCCTCCCTTCCACAACTGTTTGTGATGATGCTATGTTGTCTTACTGTCGAAACCTTTCCACTGTTCTATCTCAAGTTTCACAGACAGTAAAAGCAGCCCTTCCAGCCACATAAAACACACCACTCCAATCAGATGACAGGTGGTGAAGGAACTTCGCAGGAAACATTGGAAGTCCAAACGTTGGCAAGGCCCGTTCCAGGTGCTACTGGTCACTCATACAGCTGTTAAAGTTGCAGAGAGAGCAACCTGGATTCATGCCAGTCACTGTAAGAAGGTACCAGAACCAGTAGATGACTTCCACCCTGACATACATAAGCCTAACCAACACGCCCGGAAGGACAAAGATAAGAGTCAGCAGTAAAAGCTGTACTCCACCGGTGTGTTAAGTGCTAGTAACCTCTGACACCGAAGATTGAAACATCCTTACTGAGACGTGCGATGAAGGTGATCATACACATGCTGTGAACCATGGAAGAAACTGTTTGTTGTTTGTATTTTCTTATTTGTAACCAGCATGTGCACATTGTACACATTCGTCCTGTACAAACTGTAACTTAGAAAGGCTGGCTTTATGGCCAGATGTTTTAACAGATTCACTGTCTTTTTCACACTGTTGTTTAGATGGACTACATAAAAGGATGTCATCCACATACTGCAAAAGAGCAGAGCCTGTGGTTGATTGAAGTTAATCCAGACTAGCTTTGAGGGCAGCATTGTAAATAGTGGGACTTTCACAGTACCCCTGGCATAACCGGGTAAAAGTCCAAGATCTCCCTTCAAACTAAAAAGCAAACCAAAATGGGCTATCAGGGTGCACTGGCGACAAGTCAACCACTGAGAAAAACTGTGCATCTGATGTAATTTGAGACAAAAGAGTGTGTGGGTTGGGCACAGTAGGAGCATGTGGCTGAACTGCAGCATTCACCGCTTGGAGGTCCTGTACAAAACGCCATTCATCTGGCTGGCCAGCATCTTTAATCTTTTTAACAGGAACCAATGGAGTAAGTACAGGTGAATTTTCAAAAGGAACAATAACGCCTGTTTTCTGAAAAGATTGAAAAACAGGTTTAATCCCTTTAATTGCTTCAGGCTTAAAAGGGTATTGTTTTTTACATGGACAAATGTCTGATTTAGGGGTGACAATTACTGGTTCACAGCCTTTTATCAACCCCACATCATATTTGCTCTTAGCCCAAAGATCATTGGGCACTTCAGCCAACATGGGTATCGAAGACAAATCTGTTTCAGATAAAAAACATGCTTCAAAATGTGATTCTGTGGTAGGAATTAAGTCCACAGTTCTTTGACAATGCATTGTACTCAAAAATGTTTTTTTGTATGCTGACAATCGTTCAGAAAACATCAAATTTGGATCAGCAGGTGAAACAGTCCACTCCATTTCTTTCTGACATGTAGCAACAAACTCTCCCACACCTTGTCACTGCCAGTGTGTACGTTTGGCCAAGGAAATGTGAGGGCGAGTACCACAAACATTAAAAAAATCGAAGTGCTCTGGAGTGAGCGACACAGCCAATAAAGTAGGCGCACATATTTTTTCACTTCTTCTCATAGTCATTGTCAGGCCCCAAAGAAATGTGTGATGTGCAGTGCAAATCAGTAGGTTGCATGAAATCAGAAAGGGGTGAAACTAACGCTTTTGCTTCTTCCACTAGTTGTTGTGAAAAAGGAGAGCTGGGAAGTTTCCACTCATAAGCATATGTAAGTGCCGATGAATCAAACTGCACTGCTGTGAAAACTTTGTCAGGCTGTAACATAACCTTAACACCCTCTGGTGTAGAAGTTAAAATAATGCCTAATTTACACATGAGATCACAGCCCATCAGGTTAATGGGACACAACTCTGATAACAAAAATGAGTGTTTGAAGGAGAGCTCATCGGGAGTGACAACACGCAATGGGCATTGTCATTTTCTCCTTCATAACCTGGCCTGATGCAGACATACAGTAAACGTGGTTTCCACTTAACTTTGGAGGACAATCAAACTCCCCTGACGTCACTACTGATGAACATAATTTCCTATATTCTGAGAGAAATATCTTTGCTCTAGGACGGAAATAGCATGCAAAACTTTACTACGTGAATCACAGTCGGCAAGCGTTTCTTCACTACACAGAGCAGGAAAAATGTGTGAGTGTGTTTGTGCTATCACCCATTAGTGGAGGCTCCGCTGCCGCGTGACGTCCAGAACCTGCCTCCCACCCTCAGTCAGCCTTTTGCCCAATTTCATCACTTTTCAGCTGTCCAGTCTGGCCACAGTAAAAACAAATATTCGGATCATAGCTCTGGCGTGGCCCATTTCGACCTCCTCTCCCACACGTCCACGTCTTCGACTTCGGCCTCGTCCTCTGTTTACACACACTGCGGAATACATGGTCATGGCTGCCAAATGCAGCTCCTTTTCACACTTGTCCCTTTTGGTTGTCTTACGCGTCTCAACTTGGTTATGAGCATGGCGAGCATATCGGCGAACGTCAGCCAAACGAGGACCCTCACACCATCCCACGTAAATGTTCTTTACTTCAGTGGCGACATCTGGCATGAGGCCTTTAATTATTGCATCACAAACTGTGGCCTTCTCTCAGCCAAACACCTCTGATCTCGCTTTTCATGATGTAAGTTCCTGCGTATGCTGCCGCTTACCTGGATGACGTCATCATCCATAGCAACAGCTGGGCGGAGCATGTTCAGCAGATGGCGGCAGTGCTGGAGTCACTGCGGCAGGCGGGGCTCACGGCCAACCCAAAGAAGTGTGCAGTTGGATGGAGGGAGGTACGGTATCTGGGGTACCACTTGGGCGGCGGACAGGTGCGTCCACAGGTAGACAAGACAGCAACGATTGCAGCCTGCCCAAAACCTAAGATCAAGAAAGAGGTGAGGCGGTTTTTGGGGCTGGCCGGATATTACCGGCGATTTATTCCCAACTTCGCGAAAAGGTGCCTCTGATCCGGTCCGGTGGACGAAGCAGTGCCAGGTGTCACTTGAGAGGGTAAAGCAGACCCTCTGTGGGGAGCCTCTTCTCCACACACCTAACTCCTCTCTCCCATTTGTCCTGCAGACTGATGCATCGGGAAGGGGGTCGGGGGCTGTTCTGTCCCAGCAGGTGCGGGGCGTTGACCGCCCAGTGCTTTACATCAGCCAGAAACTATCCGAGAGGGAGACCAGATACAACACGATGGAGAGGGAGTGCCTGGCCATCCGGTGGGTGGTCGGCGCTATGCGGTATTACTTGCTGGGGCGCCCATTCACCCTTTGCTCGGACCTTGCTCCCCTCCAGTGGCTCCACCGAATGAAAAATGTCAATGTACGGATCACCCGCTGGTATCTGGCACTACAGCCTTTTAAATTCAAAGCGGTCCATAGGCCGGGGGCACAGATGGCGGTGGCCGACTTCCTTTACAGCTCGCATGGCGAGGTGGGGAGGGGGGGGGGGGGGGGGGGGGGGGGGGGGAGTAGGTTAGGCCAGACCGCTCCCCGGCCAAGGTCAGGCGGTGGAGGTATGTGGAGGGGGCGTGGTGCATCAGCTGCAGGAGAGAGCTGTGGAGAGAGCTCTGGGGAGCAGGACTAGGTGAGTGATTAGTACACCGGCAGTCACTTGTCTAATCACTCTCCTCTTTAAAAAACTCAGAGCTGTAAGGAGGATTGAAGTGGAGTCGGCAGCACGAACCGGGAGGGAAGGCCTGCGAACGACTCCACATTCATGAAAAAGGGTTAAATAAACTATACGTTGAACCGTCCTCTGTCTCTGAGTCTCTCTGAAAGAACCCGCAGTGGCAACAGGCCGCCTCAATGTGCAATTATTAAAGACAGTAAAGGACGAACTCTCTCGTTGGAAGTCCTTACCTATATCACTTATGGGGAGAGTTACAACCATTAAAATGATGATACTACCAAAAGTTAACTATCTGTTCTCAATGATCCCCATAAAACCACCTGCTACTTGGTTTAAGTAACTAGATTCATGCATCTCTAAATTTCTGTGGAAAAACAAACCACCACGTATTAGTTTAAAAACCCTACAGAAGACCAAGGACAGGGTGGATTAGATTTACCTAATTTTCAGCACTATTCCTTAGCCAATAGGTTACAGTATATATCAAAATGGTTTAAACCTAGCCCAATAGATGAACATGGATAAGTATAGAACAAGCATTGTGTGATAATCTGGAAATCTCTGACCTGCCACTTATTAGTCAAAACGTGAAAAATCACAAATGTTTCAAAAGCATTAACATCAGCACCTCTCTGACAGCCTGGTGGGAATTTCTTAAAATAACAAAGTCTTCACTTGTCCCGTGTAAGCTTACACCCATCTGGAACAATCCTGACATCCTGCAAAACAAAAAAATGCTAAACTTTACTCTGTGGAAGATCAAAGGAATCAAACATCTGGAACATATAATCCAAAATGGACATTTTATTTCATTTGATGAGCTCATATCACAACATGAGATAGGCAGCAATAAATTCCTAGAATATCAACAACTTAAGTCTATAATAACAAAGAAATATATCCTCCACCAACCAGACTTACAACTCCCGATTAGGGAAGCAGAATTTCTAAGCATCTGCAACCCAAAACTACTATCAAAAATATATAAATTATTGTCTAAGATAGATGACACAATGTCTCTACCGTCCTCAAAATGGGAGGCAGATTTATCCATCAGTTCTAGTCATAGCTTCTGGCCACAAATATGTTTGAACACCTTCACAATGACTCGAAATCCTAATTTACAGCTCATACAATACAAAATTCTTCATAGAACACACTATACAGGACAAAGGATGTTCAGGATGGGTCTATCACACTCAAACATCTGCTCACATTGCACAGATAACACACCTGATGATTATGCACACGCTTTGTGGTTTTGTGCGCCTGTCCAGAAGTTCTGGCTTGAAGTCTGTGCGGACCTATCAACATGGCTAAAGTGTAGCATTCCTGCATGCCCCACACTGTGCATACTGGGTGACTTAGACAACATCAACGTGGAATTTAGCTTAGCACACATGATCCTCACAGTGTTATGTATAGCAAAGAAAACTATTCTCATGAACTGGAAAGCGAAGAACAATCTGTGTATTAACCAGTTTAGAAATTTTCTTTTAGATTATATTAGCATGGAAACAATGTCTGCCTCCTCAAAACATCAATTGGCTGAATTTAATTCTCTCTGGTCCCCTCTGATTAGCTTGATCACATAGTGTTGGTGGTGGGTTGCTGTCCCGTCGCTCTGGGCGGTTGGTCATTGCTGGGGGGACTGTGTGTCGGGCTTGGAGGGCAGTTTTGGGGGCTTGCGGGTGGGGCTGTCTTGCGGTGTGGGGCGGGGTCCCTTAGGGGCCTTGGGGTGGTGGCTGCTGGCTCTGTACCGGGTGACGGGGCCTGGACCTGGTGGCTTGCCGCTGCCTTGTGCCCGGGGCGGGGCCCTGCCTGTGCCTGGGGGGTCTGGGTTGCCCTGGACATGCCACAGCATGCGTGGGTTGGTGCAGGTCCTGGTGCCGGCCTTGTTGCTCTGGGAACTCCAAGGTGTCCGCAGGTGGTTATTCTTTTTAGGGTGTTGGGGCGTGCGGTGAGGAGGAGGGGGTCTGTATGGGGGTGTGCTTTTCCCCAGTTGGGGGGGGCCTGGGGGGGCCTGGGTGATGGTGGGTCTCAGGCCCGGGCTGCTGCGACTGGTGTAACCGGGTGATTTGTTTGTTTGTTTGTTTGATTTTTGTTGTTGTTTGTTTGTTTTTGTAGAGGTCCTCCGGGGTGGGGTTGGGTTGAGTGGGGTGGGGCGGGATGGGTTCCTTCTGGGGGTACAGTAGCTCCCGGAATATGGTGACTGCAGGCCCCGAGCCTGGTGGACATCAGGCCCTCCTGCCCTGTGTTGGGTCCCAGGTAGCGGGGATGCCTATTGCAGCCAGTCTCTGGCTGCCCTCTCCGGGGTGGGAGGGACCAGGAGGATGAATTAATTATTCTGCTAGTTTATATATTGTAAACATAAACAATAAACAATTATAAAACTTCCCTTGGCAAAGCAAATCTGTTTGGCATAAAGGTATTCAGACTACAATTCTGCTGCCATAATGCACAATTCCGGATTTTGATATAAAATGAATTCCTTCACTCAAACCACGTTAAAACTGCTTTTCCTTCATATTTATCCATGTCTAAATAGCTTTAAACAAAAAAGAACGTTGTACTTTGCAGGATAGGAAACAACAACACTAAACCTTTAGGAATCCGAGAATAAGCTTATTTTCACGAGTTCTACACAATTTCGGATTTTGATATAAAATGAATTCCTTCACTCAAACTAAGTTAAAACTGCTTTGTCCTTCATATTTATCCATGTCCAAATAGCTTTAAACAAAAAAGAACGTTGTACTTTGCAGGATAGGAAAGAACAACACTAAACCTTTTCAGGAATCCGAGAATAAGCGTCGTTTGACGAGTTCTACACAATATCGGATTTTGATATAAAATTAATTCCTTCACTCAAACCAAGTTAAAACTGCTTTGTCCTTCATATTTATCCATGTCTAAATACCTTTAAACAAAAACGAATGTAGTACTTTTCAGGATAGGAAACAACAACACTAAATTTTTTCAGGAATCCAAGAATAAGCTTCTTTTCACGAGTTCTACACAATTCCGGATTTTGATATAAAATGAATTCCTTCACTCAAACCAAGTTAAAACTGCTTTGTCCTTCATATTTTTGCATGTCTAAATAGGTTTCAGGCATAAAATTCTTCATATTACCCTGTATGTGAAAGAAGCATACTTGTGATGGAGCAATACACTCCTTTTGGGTAACCTAAACTGATGGTTGGGGAGGAAAGTTAGAAGAACAATCAACTATCAACCAAAGACAGATGACGTGATGAGCGGGCAATATAACTGTGTTTTTGCTTCAGAGCAACTCTGTATTCTGTACTGTGTTGTTCTCTCTTTCAAGATATTATTATTAAAGCCTCTTATCTCCTCAGAAGAAAATAACTGACTCTGTGCGTTACTAAATTTCCACCACAATTTTGGCGTCACGAACAGGATCCCTCGACTGGTGTCTCTGGACCGGATCGCAGTGCATGGCCAGCCTGGACTGAAGTAGCTGTTCCAGCCTCATACCTCCAAGGCCTTTTCTGAGAGAGAGGACTGGCAGGTCCTTTTCTTGAATACCAGCGCTGGGATCATTTTTGAAATATGATAGTCTGAGACGATAGGACTGCTTTTTAGTTTTTATTTGAATAAAAGAGGGTTTCCCGGTTGTGTCATTAGTGAGACAGAGATTTCATGGGTAAGTGAAACTTTTGAAGCAGTCCGAAGAAGTGTGAAGTACTCCGAAGAAGTGTGAGTACAGATTAAGGTCCTCATTGGAGACGTCCTTTGAGTGAAGGAATATATTTCCCCATTCCAAGTCTGAGAATTGGAAACAGTAGGTCTCAGACTTTTGACCCTACCGGGGGACCTAAGCATGATGAAATGAAAAAGACATATGGTCCAGAGGTTTTCCACCAGAAGGTTCTTTTAGTATGTTAGAAATAAGAAAATTAGAAGAAAAGTTTTGCAAATATGAGAAAGAGATGAAGCAAAAAAAAAGAAATTTAAGTTTAAATAAGAAGTAAGAAAGGTATAGAATTTTGGAAAAAATAAAGTGTATTAAGAGAAAGAAAGGAAAATGTTAAACAAATGCCATGACGGAATGATGATAATAATTTAGTATTAGCTGTGCCGGATCCAGACCTGGACTCCTGCCCTCCACGACGCCTGCAACAACAACAGCCAGCCCTGCCACAAGCCTCTGGCTCTCGGGAAGAAGGGACTTCTTCCATCCTCCCTTGGGAAGAAATTCCATCATTCTCACAACATCAGCTACATAGGTCTGATGATGAGGAAAAGGAAGACGTTTGGTTCTCCAGCGTACCTGCCCAAGAACTTTTAACGCAAGTGACAAAAATCCTTTACCCACAATCTGGACTTCAGAGATCTAAACGTGAGAAAAAACAAAACCAGATTCAAACCATGCCTATGGTTAAAGTTGCAGTTCCCACTGGACCATTACTGGTTTATCGACCCTGGACTGAGACTGACATCATGGAAGCATAACAATGCTTACCAGATCCAGAGATTTCTGGACCCCATTTTGCTGACGAGTTGCGAGATTTCTGCGCACAATTCTGCCCGACTGGGGTTGAATTGCGTCGCATATTGGCAAAAAAGTTCAAACCGTCCGACCTCTGCAAAATAGAGGCCAGTATGCTACAACTGGATTTGCGACCTACCAACAGTGAACGAGGACATAATGATAACGCTCAATATGAAGCAGCCAACCAAAGACTGTGTCAAGCCATCACCACTCAATTTCCAACCAAAATCAATATGTCCCACATTTACACCTGCAAACAGAAACCCGGTGAAGGGACTGATGATTTTGTACACCGCATCCTTGAGGAAGTCAGCAAGCACAGCGGTCATCAGAGACCAAGGGATTTGGGTAATGAATCAGGACCATGGGAGAGTATTGCATGCAATGCAATAATTAAAGGCCTCATGCCAGATGTCGCCACTGAAGTAAAGAACATTTACGTGGGATGGTGTGAGGGTCCTCGTTTGGCTGACGTTCGCCGATATGCTCGCCATGCTCAGAACCAAGTTGAGACGCGTAAGACAACCAAAAGGGACAAGTGTGAAAAGGAGCTGCATGTGGCAGCCATGACCATGTATTACGCAGTTGGTGTAAACAGAGGACGAGGCCGAAGTCGAAGACGTGGACGTGTGGGATCAGAGCTATGATCCGAATATTTGTTTTTACTGTGGCCAGACTGGACACTGGAAGAAGGACTGTCCACAGCTGAAAAGTGATGAAATTGGGCAAAAGGCTGACTGAGGGTGGGAGGCAGGTTCTGGACGTCACGCGGCAGCGGAGCCTCCACTAATGGGTGATAGCACAAACACACACACATTTTTCCTGCTCTGTGTAGTGAAGCAACGCTTGCCGACTGTGATTCACGTAGTAAAGTTTTGCATGCTATTTCCGTCCTAGAGCAAAGATATTTCTCTCAGAATATAGGAAATTATGTTCATCAGTAGTGACGTCAGGGGAGTTTGATTGTCCTCCAAAGTTAAGTGGAAACCACGTTTACTGTATGTCTGCATCAGGCCAGGTTGTGAAGGAGAAAATGACAATGCCCATTGCGTGTTGTCACTCCCGATGAGCTCTCCTTCAAACACTCATTTTTGTTATCAGAGTTGTGTCCCATTAACCTGATGGGCTGTGATCTCATGTGTAAATTAGGCATTATTTTAACTTCTACACCAGAGGGTGTTAAGGTTATGTTACAGCCTGACAAAGTTTTCACAGCAGTGCAGTTTGATTCATCGGCACTTACATATGCTTATGAGTGGAAACTTCCCAGCTCTCCTTTTTCACAACAACTAGTGGAAGAAGCAAAAGCGTTAGTTTCACCCCTTTCTGATTTCATGCAACCTACTGATTTGCACTGCACATCACACATTTCTTTGGGGCCTGACAATGACTATGAGAAGAAGTGAAAAAATATGTGCGCCTACTTTATTGACTCCAGAGCACTTTGATTTTTTTAATGTTTGTGGTACTCGCCCTCACATTTCCTTGGCCAAACGTACACACTGGCAGTGACAAGGTGTGGGAGAGTTTGTTGCTACATGTCAGAAAGAAATGGAGTGGACTGTTTCACCTGCTGATCCAAATTTGATGTTTTCTGAACGATTGTCAGCATACAAAAAAACATTTTTGAGTACAATGCATTGTCAAAGAACTGTGGACTTAATTCCTACCACAGAATCACATTTTGAAGCATGTTTTTTATCTGAAACAGATTTGTCTTCGATACCCATGTTGGCTGAAGTGCCCAATGATCTTTGGGCTAAGAGCAAATATGATGTGGGGTTGATAAAAGGCTGTGAACCAGTAATTGTCACCCCTAAATCAGACATTTGTCCATGTAAAAAACAATACCCTTTTAAGCCTGAAGCAATTAAAGGGATTAAACCTGTTTTTCAATCTTTTCAGAAAACAGGCGTTATTGTTCCTTTTGAAAATTCACCTGTACTTACTCCATTGTTTCCTGTTAAAAAGATTAAAGATGCTGGCCAGCCAGATGAATGGCGTTTTGTACAGGACCTCCAAGCGGTGAATGCTGCAGTTCAGCCACATGCTCCTACTGTGCCCAACCCACACACTATTTTGTCTCAAATTACATCAGATGCACAGTTTTTCTCAGTGGTTGACTTGTCGCCAGTGCACCCTGATAGCCCATTTTGGTTTGCTTTTTAGTTTGAAGGGAGATCTTGGACTTTTACCCGGTTATGCCAGGGGTACTGTGAAAGTCCCACTATTTACAATGCTGCCCTCAAAGCTAGTCTGGATTAACTTCAATCAACCACAGGCTCTGCTCTTTTGCAGTATGTGGATGACATCCTTTTATGTAGTCCATCTAAACAACAGTGTGAAAAAGACCAAATGACTCAAATAACTTTCTTGCTTTCAAAATCTTTCCTCTAGTGACGCTGACTTAGAGAGGGATGAAGATAATCATGTTTAATTGTTCATGTTTTGATTGTTTATCATTGGACCCTTTATTACTATGATGCCTGCATTTTAAACTCACGTTGTGTGCAAATGCAGGCTGATGTTTTACAGATAAAGTTATTATTTTCCTTGTTTCTTTTGGGTTGATTAATATAATGGTATTATTATAATCAAAAGGGAGGAATGTAATGGAAAATAATTCTTATATGCATTGTATTGAGTGTTACTGTGTATAACCTGCAAATGACCGAGCTGCAAGGTACCACCCTGCCCTGTTTTCTTAAATTCCTCTTTACAATGGTGGGCTTGTTATAATGAGATAGCTGCACTTTAGGGGGGACAGGGTTAGGCTGGTATTTACGAGTGTGTCTGGGTAACCTCAACTGATGGTTGGGGAGGAAAGTTAGAAGAACAATCAATTATACCCAAAAACAGATGACGTGATGAGCGGGCAATATAACTGTGTGTTTTTGCTTCAGTGGTCAGAGCAACTCTGTATTCTGTACTGTGTTGTTCTCTCTTGCAAGATATTATTATTAAAGCCTCTTATCTCCTCACAAGAAAATAACTGACTCCCCAAATGCAAGTGTCAGGACAAATGATCAAACTTCTCCAAGCTTCAGTCTGCAGAGAAGTACAAGACAGGGTTGCTCACTTTCTCCCTCACTTTTTGCTATTTTCATCAAACCTTTAGCAGCTGCTATCAGACAAGATAGAAATATTAAAGACATCCAACCCCAAAATATTGAGCATAAAATAAGTCTTTATGCTGATGATGTATTACTTTTCCTTCAGAACTCACAGACGTCACTCACACGATCACACTCATAAATAAATTCTCAGCACTTTCTGACTACTCTATCAATTGGTCTAAGACCACAGTTCTGCCCATTAACTGTAGGGTCCAGAATATACCTGCGATCACTTTACAGTCAGGAAATATTAGATATTTAGGCATAAACATTTCCTCCAGGCTCTCAGAGCTAACAAAGCTAATTTATGTGCAATTATTAAAGACAGTAGAGGACAATCTCTCTCGTTGGAAGTCCTTACCTATATCACTTATGGGGAGAGTTACAACCATTAAAATGATGATACTACCAAAAGGTAACTATTTGTTCTCAATGATCCCCATAAAACCAACCTGCTACTTGGTTTAAGTCACTAGATTCATGCATCTCCAAATTTCTGTGGAAAAACAAACCACCACGTATTAGTTTAAAAACCCTACAGAAGACCAAGGACAGTGGTGGATTAGATTTACCTAATTTTCAGCACTATTCCTTAGCCAATAGGTTACAGTATATATCAAAATGGTTTAAACCTAGCCCAATAGATGAACATGGATAAATATAGAACAAGCATTGTGATATAATCTGGAAATCTCTGACCTGCCACTTATTAGTCAAAACGTAAAAAATCACAAATGTTTCAAAAGCATGTCATCCACATACTGCAAAAGAGCAGAGCCTGTGGTTGATTGAAGTTAATCCAGACTAGCTTTGAGGGCAGCATTGTAAATAGTGGGACTTAGACAACATCAACGTGGAATTTAGCTTAGCACACATGATCCTCACAGTATTATGTATAGCAAAGAAAACTATTCTCATGAACTGGAAAGCGAAGAACAATCTGTGTATTAACCAGTTTAGAAATCGCTCTGGGCGGTTGGGTGTGTGCTGGGGGGGGCTGTGTGGCTTCGGGCGTCTGGTGGTCTCTCGGGTCGTGGGGACCGGGTTGGTCATTGCTGGGGGGGACTGTGTGTCGGGCTTGGAGGGCAGTTTTGGGGGCTTGCGGGTGGGGCTGTCTTGCGGTGTGGGGCGGGGTCCCTTAGGGGCCTTGGGGTGGTGGCTGCTGGCTCTGTACCGGGTGACCGGGCCGCTCTGGCATGGGTGGTGGAGCTGGGCCTGGACCTGGTGGCTTGCCCCTGCCTTGCGCCCGGGGCGGGGCCCTGCCTGTGCCTGGGGGGTCTGGGTTGCCCTGGACATGCCACAGTATGCGTGGGTTGGTGCAGGTCCTGGTGCCGATATTGTTGCTCTGGGAACTCCAAGGTGTCCGCAGGTGGTTGTTTTTTTTAGGGTGTTGGGGCGTGCGGTGAGGAGGAGGGGGTCTGTATGGGGGTGTGCTTTTCCCCAGTTGGGGGGGGCCTGGGGGGGCCTGGGTGATGGTGGGTCTCAGGCCCGGGCTGCTGCGACTGGTGTAACCGGGTGATTTGTTTGTTTGTTTGTTTGATTTTTGTTGTTGTTTGTTTGTTTTTGTAGAGGTCCTCCGGGGTGGGGTTGGGTTGAGTGGGGTGGGGCGGGATGGGTTCCTTCTGGGGGTACAGTAGCTCCCGGAATATGGTGACTGCAGGCCCCGAGCCTGGTGGACATCAGGCCCTCCTGCCCTGTGTTGGGTCCCAGGTAGCGGGGATGCCTATTGCAGCCAGTCTCTGGCTGCCCTCTCTGGGGTGGGAGGGACAAGGAGGATGAATTAATTATTCTGCTAGTTTATATATTGTAAACATAAACAATAAACATTTATAAAACTTCCCTTGGCAAAGCAAATCTGTTTGGCATAAAGGTATTCAGACTACAATTCTAGTGTAGCAAGTTCAAGAATGTGTGTGTGTATGGGTGTATGTGTGCGAACGTGTGTGAGTTTGTGTGTGTGAGAGTTTAAAGAACCTGTTATCCACAGGCAGGTCTTAACTAGTATGGCACGGGTCCAGCCTGTCTCATCTTTTTTGGAAGGTTCAGCGCTCGGCCATAACCCTTCTGTCTGTTTGGACTCTCACATACATTCGGTTAATCATAGAAAAACGAGAACAAAACTTTTTAGCCCCTTAAATTCATAAAACAGACATGGTGCAGTTATTTCCATTCTAGAAAATAAGAGTAATCACCACCATTCCTATAAATTCTGGATATTCTAACAATCTGAATCTTTTTTAAATGTTCGATGAAGCCCTTTGCTGTTCTGTTTAGAGACTCAGCTGATCATAAACCAAGTTTTGCTCTTGAACCAAGCTTCTAAACTCTTCACCTTTTTCATTTCTCAGTTAGTATTCACTTTAAAACTGATTAAAAGAAAAATTAAATGAATGCCTATCAACAAATGTGGGATCTAAAC
This sequence comes from Leuresthes tenuis, assembly GCF_036924035.1. Taxonomy (NCBI): domain Eukaryota; kingdom Metazoa; phylum Chordata; class Actinopteri; order Atheriniformes; family Atherinopsidae; genus Leuresthes; species Leuresthes tenuis. The sequence goes on along the minus strand of NW_027325427.1, from coordinate 40,181 downwards.
TCTAGTGCTTCCTCTAAAATAATTTCCTTTCTCAATTCAGAAATGTGTGTGTGTAAGTCACAACACCCGTGACACCAAAACGGCTTTCTTTTCTCTCTTTTCTCTACACTCTGCACTGTGAGCACACACAACAAATCAGAAAGGCTTTTTTCTCTCTTTTCTACATTATGGACTGTGGGGACACAAAACCGCTCTCTCTTTTTTTTTTGATTGTGTGCCAGGGCGTTGTCTCACGTATTAGATTATGCTTAAGATACGAATGGGTTTATCAGTCACATCAGAATCCATACATACTGATCCTCCCGTAATAAAATGGTCGGATCTTATCAAACACACTTTGTTTCTTGTGACAAGTCAGCCAAACAGCGTATACACGTCAAGACACTGAATCAAGTTTGCCACAAGAACTCATAAGTTTGGCAGTATTGCTCTGCCGTCAGCAATCATACACCCATTTTATTTTCATGAGACATGTGCAGGCACCTGTTCATCTACTGTTCTATCACTATGAATTAGTTTATCTATTATCAATAAGGATACTTCTACAACTACTATCAAAGTATGTCCGGACTTCTTATGTTGTCAGTTGCTATATATGAATAAGTGGGTTGCTACTGAAAAGCATTAAGCATGTCACACAGCCCAAACATATAACATTTCAGGACACACCACACAGTTAACAACCAAAGTGAAGCATGTCAAAGCCCAAACATGTAACATTCAACAGGACACTTACACAACACATTCAAATCAAACAGTCAGACAACATACAAGAACCTATACCCCAGCCGGCATTGCTCCCTGCCTATTTTCCTACAACTCACTATGTGTGCGCACACCTTTATTCACAAACTCTTCAACTTATACTCTTTTACCGAAGCTGCTACAGCTCGATTGGCCAAATACCCTTAGATCCTATTTTGGTGAATTTGACATCTGCCTTGCATGTAACAGATTAGCGGTTTAGCAGTTTAAATTTAGTTTGAGTGAAGGAATTCATTTTATAGCAAAATCCAAAATCGTGAAGAACTCATGGAAGTAAGCTTATTCTTCTCTGAGTAGAGTCACCTTACTTGTTGCGACTGTGCCGATGTTCGAAGCTGGAGTGCAAAGTTGTTGCTTGAATGGTGCTTGCTGGAGCATGCGGGAGTGCAAAGTTATACCATTTAAAAGGGCTGAAGAGTGCTCAGTGCAGCGGGTGGGCGGAGGTGCAACGTGACACTCTGGCCACCTATGGCCATAAAAAGAACACTGCTACAAGTGCGCATTGTGCCAGCAAGGGCCCTCGGACCTGAAACAGTGGACAGTTATCGCTTCTCGGCCTTTTGGCTAAGATCAAGTGTAGTATCTGTTCTTATCAGTTTAATATGTCCTCTATACGAGGACAACATATTAAATGGATTTTTAAGAATAGGAGTTGAAAAAGAAGCTTGCTCCGTTCACTCCAAGCCTCGACCCGGTACTGCAGTGCCGCTGGGAACGGTGCGCTCTCCTCTGCTCTTGTGAAAAAGCAAACAGCGGTGCAGGATGCAAGTTTCAGGGAGCCCAAGATGAAACTTTCTTTTAGTCTGCTGAGAAAAGAGAGTGAATGCGAAGTAGACTTCTTACAGCGGAACACCTCCGCTCCCGCTTTTTATGGTGTATAGTCGGGCATTCGAACCTTTTCTTACCCGCTATTTACAAACTATGGTAGGACATTCAAACTTTCGTGTATCCGAAAACCTCTGCTCTCTCTTTTGATCATACATTGTCGGACATTCGCACCTTTTCTTACCCGCTTTTTACAAACCATGGTCGGACTTTCACACCTTCTTGTAGCCGAACAACTCCGCTCCCGCTATTGATTGTGTACAGTCGGGTATTTTAACCTTTTCTTACCCGCTTTTTACCAACTATGGTCGGACATTCACACCGTCTTACAGCGGAACACCTCTGCTCCCGCTTTTGATGGTGTATAGTCGGGCATTCTAAGCTTTTCTTACCCGCTTTTTACAAACTATGGTGGGACATTCAAACCTTCTTGTATCCGAAAACCTCCGCTCTCTCTTTTGATCATACATTGTCGGACATTCGCACCTTTTCTTACCCGCTTTTTACAAACCATGGTCGGACTTTCACATCTTCTTGTAGCCGAACACATCCGCTCCCGCTATTGATTGTGTACAGTCGGGTATTTTAACCTTTTCTTACCCGCTTTTTACCAAGTATGGTCGGACATTCACACCTTCGTACAGCGGAACACCTCCGCTCCCTCTTTTGATGGTGTATGTTCGGGCATTCAAACCTTTTCTTACCCGCTTTTTCCAAACTATGGTCGGCTATTCACAGCTTCCTCTCCACCATACTTGTATGGTGGGATATTCACACCCACTTGCATCCGAAGACCTCCGCCCCAAATTTTGTTGATATTTAGTCGGACATTCGAACCTTACCCGCTTTTGGCAAACTATGGCCTTCTTGCAGCCAAACAACTCTGATCTTGCTTTTGATGATGTAAGGTTGGGCATTCAGACCTTGCTTCACCTGCTTTTCACCAAATATAGTCGGACATTCACACCTTCTTGCAGCCGAACACTTCCGCTCCACCTTTTAGTGTTCTATCACACCTTTTTTTTCACCGCATTTTATACATTATGGTTGAAAATTTTCAACCACTCTCATCCGAAGACCTCTCCTCCCGCTTTTGTTAATATATTTAAACTTTAGTTTGACATTCAAACCTTCTTGCAGCTGAACCACCTCCGCTCCCTGTTTTGATCATATATGGTCTGGCTACTACCTTTTCTTACCCGTTTGTGAGTAATTATGGCTGGACATTCACACCTACTTGCAGTCGAACACAACCTCTCTCGCTTTTGATGATGTATGGACCGGCATTTTTACCTTTTCTAACACATTTTTCAGCAATTATGGTCGGAGATTCATACCTACTCACAGCCGAACAACTCCGCTCCCTTATTTGATGATGTATAGTCGGGCATTCTCACCCTTTCTCATCAGCTTTTTGCAAATTATGATCTGACATTCACACCTACTTGCAGTCGAACAGCTCTGCTCCCGCTTTTGATTATGTTTGGTTGGATATTCGAACCTTTTCTTAACTTCTTTTTACATATTTTGGTTGGACGTTCACACCTTCTTGTAGCCGAACACTTCCACTCCTGATTTTGATGATGTATGGTTGGGCATTCACACCTTTTTTTTGCCCATTTTTCAGGATTTATGGGTGGACATTCACACCTTGCAGCTGAACACCTCCTATCCCACTTATGATCATGTGCGGTTTGATTTTCGAAAAGTTTCTTTCATGTTTTCTAGCAATTATTGATGGACATGTAGACCTTCTTGCAGCTGAACACCTCCGCACCCGCTTTTGATCATACATTGTCAGGCATTCGCACCTTGTCTTACCCACTTTTTACAAACTTTAGTCGAACAGTCACACCTTTTTGCAGCCGAACACCACCTCTCCCGCTTTTGATGATGTATGGTCCAGCATTCTTACCTTTTCTAACACATTCTTCAGCAATTATGGTCGGACATTCACACCTACTCAGAGCCGAACACCTCCGCTCCCGCATTTGATGGTGTATAGTCGGGCATTCTCACCCTTTCTCATCAGCTTTTTACAAATTATGATCTGACATTCACACCTGCTTTTGATAATGTATTGTTAGGCATTCGCACCTTTTTTTTACCCATTTTTCATGAATTATGGGTGGACATTCACACCTTCTTGCAGCCGAACACCTCCTCTCCCGCTTATGATCATGTGCGGTTTGATATTCGAAAATTTACTTTCTTGTTTTAAAGCAATTATTGATGGACATTCAAACCTTCTTTTTGATGGTGTATAGTCGGGCTTTCGAGCCTTTTCTTCCCGGTTTTTACAAACCATGGTCGGACTTTCACACCTTCTTGTAGCCGAACAACTCCGCTCCCGCTATTGATTGTGTACAGTCGGGTATTTTAACCTTTTCTTACCCGCTTTTTACCAACTATGGTCGGACATTCACACCGTCTTACAGCGGAACACCTCTGCTCCCGCTTTTGATGGTGTATAGTCGGGCATTCGAACCTTTTCTTACCCGCTTTTTACAAACTATGGTGGGACATTCAAACCTTCTTGTATCCGAAAACCTCCGCTCTCTCTTTTGATCATACATTGTCGGACATTCGCACCTTTTCTTACCCGCTTTTTACAAACCATGGTCGGACTTTCACATCTTCTTGTAGCCGAACACATCCGCTCCCGCTATTGATTGTGTACAGTCGGGTATTTTAACCTTTTCTTACCCGCTTTTTACCAAGTATGGTTGGAGATTAACACCTACTCACAGCCGAACACCTCCGCTCCCGCATTTGATGGTGTATATTCGGGCATACGAACCTGTTCTTACCCGCTTTTTACAAGCCATGGTCGGACTTTCACACCTTCTTGTAGCTGAACAACTCCGCTCCCTCTTTTGATTGTGTACAGTCGGACATACAAACCTGTTCTTACCCGCTTTTTACAAACTATGGTCGGACATTCAAACCTTATTGTAGCCGAACACATCCACTCCTGCTTTTGATGATGTATGGTTGGGCATTCGCACCTTTTCTTACCCATTTTTCAGTAATTATGGGTGGATATTCACACCTTCTTGCAGCGGAACACCTCCTCTCCCGCTTATGATTATGTGCGGTTTGATATTCGAAAATTTTCTTTCATGTTTTATAGCAATTATTGATGGACATTCATACCTTCTTGAAGCCGAACACATCCACTCCTGCTTTTGATGATGTATGGTTGGGCATTCGAACCTACTTGTTGCCCGTTTTTCATTAATTATGGGTGGACATTCACACCTTGTCGCAGCCAAACACCTCCGCTCCCTGTTTTGATCATGTATGTTTTGACATTCGCACCTTTTCTCACCTGCTTTTTACTATTGTCGGCCAATCACAGCTTCCTCTCCACCATACTTGTATGGTAGGAAATTCTCACCCACTCTCATCCGAAGACCTCTCCTCCCGCTTTTGTTAATATTTAGTCGGGCATTCGAACCTTTTCTTACCCACTTTTTACAAATTATGGTCGAACATTTACACCTACTTGCAGCTGAATACTTCCGCTCCACCTTTTAGTGATGTATGGTTGGCATTTGCACCTTTTGTTACCCTCTTTTTATACTGATTGCTGAAGATTAAGTTGTTCTTTCTCAAACTACAATTTTTTTTTAATTGTTGAAACTTGATTTGAAGTGGATAAATAAGGAGGACAAACAGTTTTAAGTCACGCTGATAGAAGAAATTAATTTCATAGCAAAATCTGTATTTCGTCATATGTCGAGAGATGCTTATTGCTGAAGAAGTTCTTTCTCATTCTACAAAGTAAAACGTTGTTTATCGTTGAAACTTGATTAGACATGAATAAATATGAAGGACAAAGCAGTCTTAACTTGGTTTGAGTTAATTAATTCGTTTTATAGGAGAATCCGAATTCGTGCTTATTTTCGGATTCCTGAAGAATGAGTCTGGTTCTTTCTCATAATACAAAGTTTGTTGTTTATTGTTGAAACTTCATCAGAAGTGAAGAAATAAATGAATGCCTATCAACAAATGTGGGATCTAAACTCTACTGCTTCCTCTAAAATAATTTCTTTTCTCAATTCAGAAATGTGTGTGTGTAAGTCACAACACCCGTGACACCAAAACGGCTTTCTTTTCTCTCTTTTCTCTACACTCTGCACTATGAGCACACACACCAAATCAGAAAGGCTTTTTTCTCTCTTTTCTACATTATGGACTGTGGGGACACAAAACCGCTCTCTCTTATTTTTTTTTTATTGTGTGCCAGGGCGTTGTCTCACGTATTAGATTATGCTTAAGATACGAATGGGTTTATCAGTCACATCAGAATCCATACATACTGATCCTCCCGTAATAAAATGGTCGGATCTTATCAAACACTTTGTTTCTTGTGACAATCAAGTCAGCGAAACAGCGTATACACGTCAAGACACTGAATCAAGTTTGCCACAAGAACTCATAAGTTTGGCAGTATTGCTCTGCCGTCAGCAATCATACACCCATTTTATTTTCGTGAGACGTGCAGGCACCTGTTCATCTACTGTTCTATCACTATGAATTAGTTTATCTATTATCAATAAGGATACTTCTACAACTACTATCAAAGTATGTCCAGACTTCTTATGTCGTCAGTTGCTATATATGAATAAGTGGGTAGCTACTGACAAGCATTAAGCACATTATGTCACACAGCCCAAACATATAACATTTCAGGACACACCACACAGTTAACAACCACAGTGAAGTGTCAAAGCCCAAACATTCAACAGGACACTTACACAACACATTCAAATCAAACAGTCAGACAACATACAAGAACATATACCCCAGCCGGCATTGCTCCCTGCCTATTTTCCTACAGCTCACTATGTGTGCGCACACCTTTATTCACAAACTATTCAACTTATACTCTTTTACCGAAGCTGCTACAGCTCGATTGGCCGAATACCCTTAGATCCTATTTCGGTGAATTTGACATCTGCCTTACATGTAACAGATTAGCGGTTTAGCAGTTTTAATTTAGTTTGAGTGAAGGAATTCATTTTATAGCAAAATCCGAAATCGTGAAGCACTCATGAAAGTAAGCTTATTCTCGGATTCCTGAAACTTTAGATTTGCTCTTTCTTTTACTGCAAAGTACAACGTTGTTTTTTTTGTTTAAATCTTTCTAGACATGGTAAATATGAACGACAAAGCAGTTTTAACATAGTTTGAGTGAAGGAATTCATTTTATAGATAAAATCCCAAGAGTCTGCAGAGAAAAGAGAGTGAATGCGAAGTAGACTTTAACACGGCTATGGGAGCGAGCCGAGTGTCGGCTAACCGGGAGAATTGCTTGAAAGAAACGCGACACCGAATGAGCGGTCAGAACAAAGCCTCAATACGGGATTCTCGTGGTGTTTTTGTTGCTGCCTTGTCTTTTGCATAGAGTAAAAGACAAGGCAGCCATCGAATAGGGCCCGATTGTTCCTACTTGGTCAGCGAGGAGCAAGGAGGGGAGCAAGCGTCTCAACCAAGCAAAGCTCACCATGGGGAAGGTGGCTATGGCAACTAGCCTGATTCCCTGCTCCCGCAGTGACGGATAATCGTACTCTGGTTTCTCTTCATAACATACAAGTCTTTCGCCTTTTACTAAAGACTTCCGTGGAGAGCAGCACTAATGAGTTGTTTCTATTATTGGCAGGCTTTACCTTTGCGGGTGAAGCCCTTTCTGTCTGTGCAAAAGAAATCTTGCTACTTTGCAGAGTGAATTCTCTGAGTAGAGTCGCCTTACTTGTTGCGACTGTGCCGATGTTCGAAGCTGGAGTGCAAAGTTGTTGCTTGAATGGTGCTTGCTGGAGCATGCGGGAGTGCAAAGTTATACCATTTAAAAGGGCTGAAGAGTGCTCAGTGCAGCGGGTGGGCGGAGGTGCAACGTGACACTCTGGCCACCTATGGCCATAAAAAGAACACTGCTACAAGTGCGCATTGTGCCAGCAAGGGCCCTCGGACCTGAAACAGTGGACAGTTATCGCTTCTCGGCCTTTTGCGAGACCCGATCAAATGCTTTTTCAAAGTCTAAATTTAAGATGACAAGCCGGGTGTTTCTGTCTCTAGCGTAATCAATGATGTCTCGAATCAGTACGAGGCTGTCGGTGAGTTGTCTCCCTGAGATGGCACAAGCTTGGTCTGGGTGAATTACCTCCTCTAAAACAGAGGACATCCTTGTCGCTAAAACCTTGCTAAAAAGTTTACAGTCAAAGTTTAAAAGTGTGATGGGCCTCCAATTCTTTAGGTCAGTCTTATCATTTTTTTTATAAAGTAGAGTCACTATTCCCACTCTAAAACTGTCAGGCAGTCGGTCGAGTTTTTCAAAATCTTTAAAAACATCTAAAATGTCTGATGATAAAAGGTCCCAATAGGTCAGATAGAATTCTGCAGGAAGCCCGTCTAAACCCGGAGCTCGACTTCTCTTAAAACCTGTTAGGCATTTTTTTAACTCTAAAGCAGTAAAATTCTGTGTCAAGTGTGCATTCTCTTTTACGGTTTTGTCAACGAATTTTAAGATTTCTGCCGATGTTTCCAAGTGCACTGGTTTCTCTTTGTACATGTTACTATAAAAGGTATGTACAGTTTCAATCATCTCTTGTGTGGATTTTGTTAAAAACCCATCTTCTCTTTTTAGATTTTGATTACACTCCTTTTTATTTATAACTTTCTTTCTTTTTCACCTTCCTCAATTTCCTGCTCCCTGCTTCTTACAAAAATTCCTTTACTCTTTATTTCTGCTAAAACTGACATTTCCTTTTTGACATCTTTGATTTCTTCTTTAAAGTCTATGCCACACTGATTTAGTTTAAAGTAGCGCTGTAAGCGTTTATGTAGTCCCATCATACATCTATTCTCTTTCCTTTTTTTACGTTTACCTTGCTGTTTAAAAAAAGTCTGTGTCGTTTCCTTCACCATTTCCCACCATTGTGCATGTGTTTCGTAGAGGTCTTGAAGGGTCTGCCACTCTTTATAACATTCCCTGTACTGACTGACTATGATTTCATCCTCCAACAGGGAACAGTTGAGTTTCCACAGACCACTTCCTACCGTCACACCAGAAGGGGGTGAAAGGGTGCAGGAGAGCATAAGGTGGTCTGAAAAGAAAACAGGGGTTAATCTAACATCAGTGGGTGGGCAATCTCTAGTAAAGAAATAATCAATGCGAGAGGCTCTGGTGCCATCATGACTAAACCAGGTGAAGCCCTCCTCTCTGGGATGCATGGTTTTAAAACAGTCAGTAAGCTTAAAATCCCTGCATATGCCCTGAAGTAAAATCGAAGTCTTATCCACTTTAAAATCTACCCCTGCTCTTTTTCTATCTTTCCTGCTCAAGATACAGTTAAAATCCCCTCCTACAACTAAAGGTACTTGCCCTAGCATGTAAAGCTGTATATCTTCTAAAAGGTCATACCTTTCATTTTTTCCATTGAAACCATAAATATTTAAGAGGTTAAAGTCTTGCCCCATAAAATTCAAGTGTGCTAAAAGTGCCCGTCCGTCTCTCACCACTGTGCTACCTTTCACCAGAACATGCGGATTTTTAATTAGAATGGCCACACCATCATTTTTATTTTGATTGGAGCCACTCCATATCGATAAATGGGGCCACATTTCCTCCCATTGTCTATGGTTTTTTAAAAAAGGTAGTCCACATTCTTGTATTAAAAACACATCTGATTTTATGGAGTCTAAGAAGGATAAAATACTCTGGGCTCTTGTCTTTGATTTCACACTTCTCACATTTAGTGTTGAGAAGGTGAGAACCATTAAAAGCATAAAGGAAAGTAGGTATGTCATTTTCGTTTTTCTAAGTTATCAAAACAAATTACACACAGGTTATTTCTTGGGAAACTAGCTCTTCCTTCATTTCTTTAGGTGAAAAGTGAGTAGGGTGATCTATATTTCCTTTTCGGACTCTTGGTGTTGGCCTCTGACGCAATGTTGCATTTAACTTTGAGTCCCTGGGGGTTGATTGCAGAGCTGAAGTTAAAAAGGAGACCTCATTTGGTGAGTCGGAGGGGAAGACTCTAGGTTCTTCCACTGAAGAACTGTCTGAAAGGGACCTAACCCTTCCCCTCTTCTCTGATACCACTGGGGAATCAGAGGCTCAGATGCCGTCCTCTTCGGCTGTTGACCTTCGGGGAGGTGAGTATCTTCACTAGACTCACCTGTCTGCTCTTCCTCCTCATTTAGCGTAGCTCCACCCTCTGCCTGTGAATTCTCACAGACTTCAACACTGAGTGGTGAGGCCTCTACAGGCCCCTCCCCTTTTTGCTCCTCACTTCCAATCCAAGCTTTTGGCGGGAATTTTGAATTTATTGGGTCAACCTCTTCACTTTGTTCACCAACTGCCACCTTTGGTCCTTCTCTTTGTTGGCTTGACTGTGGCTTTACCGTCTTTAATTTGTTGGCAAAAGATTTAGGGCAATCTCTGAAGAGGTGATTTAATTCTCCACAGAGATTACATTTCCTGCCATTTGGACACTCTCCAAAAGTTTGCCCAATTTCTCTGCTCTTCCCACATAACACCTTGCAATAAGCATCTCTCGACATATGACGAAATACAGATTTTGCTATAAAATTAATTTCTTCTATCAGCCTGACTTAAAACTCTTTGTCCTCCTTATTTATCCACTTCAAATCAAGTTTCAACAATTAAAAAAAATTTGTAGTTTGAGAAAGAACAACTTAATCTTCAGCAATCAGTATAAAAAGAGGTGCAAATGCCAACCATACATACCTAAAAGGTGGAGCGGAAGTATTCAGCTGCAAGTAGGTGTGAATGTTCGACCATAATTTGTAAAAAGCGGGTAAGAAAAGGTTCGAATGCCCGACTATATATTAACAAAAGCGGGAGGAGAGGTCTTCGGATGAGAGTGGGTGAGAATTTCCAACCATAATCTATAAAATACGGTGAAAAAAAATATGTGAATGCCTCATAGAACACTAAAAGCGGAAGTGTTCGGCTGCAAGAAGGTGTGAATGTCCGACTATATTTGGTGAAAAGCAGGTGAAGCAAGGTCTGAATGCCCAACCTTACATCATCAAAAGCGAGATCAGAGGTGTTTGGCTGCAAGAAGGCCATAGTTTGCCAAAAGCGGGTAAGGTGCGAATGACCGACTAAATATCAACAAAAGTGGGGGCGGAGGTCTTCGGATGCAAGTGGGTGTGAATATCCCACCATACAAGTATGGTGGAGAGGAAGCTGTGAATGGCCGACCATAGTAAAAGGCGGGTGACAGAAGGTGCGAATGTCAAACCATACATAATCAAAACAGGGAGCGGAGGTGTTCTGCTGTAAGAAGGTGTGAATGTCCAACCATAGTTGGTAAAAAGCGGGTAAGAAAAGGTTAAAATACCCGACTGTACACAATCAATAGCGGGAGCGGAGTTGTTCGGCTACTAAAAGGTGTGAAAGTCCGACCATGGTTTGTAAAAAGCGGGTAAGAAAAGGTGCGAATGCCCGACAATGTATGATCAAAAGAGGGAGTGGAGGTTTTCGGCTGCAAGAAGGTCTGAATGTCCAACCATAATTTGTAAAAACCGGGGAAGAAAAGGCTCGAAAGCCCGACTATACACCATCAAAAGTGGGAGCGGAGGTGTTCAGCTGCAAGACGGTCTGAATGTCCATCAATAATTGCTAGAAAACATGAAAGAAAATTTTCGAATATCAAACTGCACATGATCATAAGCGGGAGAGGAGGTGTTCAGCTGCAAGAAGGTGTGAATGTCTACCCATAATTACTGAAAAATGGGTAAGAAAAGGTGCGAATGCCCAACTATACACCATCAAAAGCGGAAGCGGAGGTGTTCGGCTGCAAGACGGTGTGAACGTCCGACCAAAGTTTGTAAAAAGCTTTAAGAAAATGTTCGAATATCCAACCAAACATAATCAAAAGCGGGAGCAGAGCTGTTCGACTGCAAGTAGGTGTGAATATCAGATCATAATTTGCAAAAAGCTGATGAGAAAGGGTGAGAATGCCCGACTATACACTATCAAATGTGGGAGCGGAGGTGTTCGTCTGTGAGTAGGTGTGAATGTCCAACCATAATTGCTGAAAAATGTGTTAGAAAAGGTAAGAATGCCGGACCATATATCATCAAAAGCGGGAGAGGTTGTGTTCGGCTGCAAGGTGTGAATGTTCAGCCATAATTACTCACAAACGGGTAAGAAAAGGTACTATTGCCAGACCATATATGATCAAAACAGGGAGCGGAGGTGGTTCAGCTGCAAGAAGGTTTGAATGTCCGACTAAAGTTTGTAAAAAGCGGGTAAGACAAGGTGTGAATGCCCGACAATGTATGATCAAAAGAGCAGCGGAGGTTTTCGGCTGCAAGAAGGTCTGAATGTCCACCCATAATTACTGAAAAATGGGTAAGAAAAGGTGCGAAAGCCCAACCGCACATGATCATAAGTGGATGAGAAGGTGTTCGACTGCAAGTAGGTGTGAATGTAGGATCATAATTTGTAAAAAGCGGGTAAGAAAAGGTAAGAATGCCCAACCATAAATTATCAAAAGCGGCAGCAGAGTTTCGGCTGGTATTTATCAATGTCTAGATAGATTTCAACAAAAAACAACGTTGTACTTTGCAGTAAAAGAAAGTGCAAATCAAAAGTTTTAGGAATCCGAGAATAAGCTTATTTTCATGAGTTCTGCACGATTTCGGATTTTATGTATAAAATGAATTTCTTCACGCAAACTAAGTTAACACTGCTTTGTCCTTCATATGTACCCATTTCTACATATATTTCAAGCAGAAACTTCCTCATATTACCCTGAATGAGAAAGAGCCACACTTGTGATTAAGCCATACCTCCCTTTTGAGGAGTTCTGCATGATTTGGGATTTTATCGATAAAATTAATTCCTTCACTCAAACTATGTTAAAACGGCTTTTACCTTCATATTTATCAATGTCTCGATAGATTTAAACAAAAAAACAACGTTGTACTTTGCAATAAAAGAAAGAGCAAATCAAAAGTTTTAGGAATCCGAGAATAAGCTTATTTTCATGAGTTCTGCACGATTTCGGATTTTATGTATAAAATGAATTCATTCACTCAAACCAAGTTAAAACTGCTTTTTCCTTCATATTTATCAATGTCTAGATCGACTTCAACAAAGAACAACATTGTATTTTGCAGTAGAAGAAAGAGCAAAACTGAAGGATCAGGAATCCGAGAATAAGCTTCTTTTCATACGTTCTGCATGATTTGGGATTTTATGAATAAAATGAATTCCTTCACTCAAACTAAGTTAACACTGCTTTGTCCTTCATATGTACCCATTTCTACATATATTTCAAGCATAAACTTCCTCATACTACCCTGAATGAGAAAGAGCCACACTTGTGATTAAGCCATACGCCCCTTTTGAGGAGTTCTGCATGATTTGGGATTTTATCTATGAAATCAATTCCTTCACTCAAACTATGTTAAAACGGCTTTTACCTTCATATTTATCAATGTCTCGATAGATTTAAACAAAAAAAAAACAACGTTGTACTTTGCAGTAAAAGAAAGAGCCAATCAAAAGTTTTAGGAATCCGAGAATAAGCTTATTTTCATGAGTTCTGCGCGATTTCGGATTTTATGTATAAAATGAATTCATTCACTCAAACCAAGTTAAAACTGCTTTTTCCTTCATATTTATCAATGTCTAGATCGACTTCAACAAAGAACAACATTGTATTTTGCAGTAGAAGAAAGAGCAACACTGAAGGATCAGGAATCCGAAAATAAGCTTATTTTCTTATGGGCAAGTGGGAACTGCTTTGTCCTTCATATTTATCAATGTGTAGATGGATTTCAACTTCTTCTACTGCAAAGTCCAATGTTTTTCTTTGTTGAAGTCGATCTAGACATTGATGAATATGGAAGGACAAAGCAGTTTTAACTTGGTTTGAGCAAAGCAATTCATTTTATAGCAAAATCCGAAATCGTGCAGAACTCATGAAAGCAGGCTTATACTCGGATTCCTGAAACTTTAGATTTGCTCTTTCTTTTACTGCAAAGTACAACGTTGTTTTCTTGTTTAAATATTTCTAGACATGGTAAATATGAAGGACAAATCAGTTTTAACATAGTTTGAGTGAAGTAATGCATTTTATAAGCAAAATCTCAAATCATGCAGAACTCACGAAATGCTTTTTCTCGCTTTTCACTGCTTTTTACAAACTTTGGTCGGACGTTCACACCTTCTTGCATCCGAACACCTCCGCTTCCGCTTTTGATGATGTATATTCGGGCACTCGAACCTCTTTTTACCCGCTTTTTACAAACCATTGTCGGACTTTCACACCTTCTTGCAGCCGAACACCACCTCTCCCGCTTTTGATGATGTATGGTCCAGTATTCTTACCTTTTCTAACACATTTTTCAGCAATTATGGTCGGACATTCACACCTACTCACAGCTGGACACCTCCGCTCCCGCTTTTGATCATACAATGTCGGGACATCGCTCCTTGTCTTACCAGCTTTTTACAAACTTTAGTCGAACATTCACACCTTCTTGCAGCTGAACACCTCCGCTCCCGCTTTTGATGATGTATAGTCGGGCTTTCGAGCCTTTTCTTACCCGGTTTTTACAAATTATAGTTGGACTGTCACACCTTCTTGTAGCCGAACACATCCGCTCCCGCTATTGATTGTGTACAGTCGGGTATTTTAACCTTTTCTTACCCGCTTTTTACCAAGTATGGTCGGACATTCACACCTTCGTACAGCGGAACACCTCCGCTCCCTCTTTTGATGGTGTATGTTCGGGCATTCAAACCTTTTCTTACCCGCTTTTTCCAAACTATGTTCGGCTATTCACAACTTCCTCTCCACCATACTTGTATGGTGGGATATTCACACCCACTTGCATCCGAAAACCTCCGCCCCAAATTTTGTTGATATTTAGTCGGACATTCGCACCTTACCCGCTTTTGGCAAACTATGGCCTTCTTGCAGCCAAACAACTCTGATCTTGCTTTTGATGATGTAAGGTTGGGCATTCAGACCTTGCTTCACCTGCTTTTCACCAAATATAGTCGGACATTCACACCTTCTTGCAGCCGAACACTTCCGCTCCACCTTTTAGTGTTCTATCACACCTTTTTTTTCACCGCATTTTATACATTATGGTTGGAAATTTTCAACCACTTTCATCCGAAGACCTCTCCTCCCGCTTTGGTTAATATATTTGAACTTTAGTTTGACATTCAAACCTTCTTGCAGCTGAACCACCTCCGCTCCCTGTTTTGATCATATATGGTCTGGCAATACTACCTTTTCTTACCCGTTTGTGAGTAATTATGGCTGGACATTCACACCTACTTGCAGCCGAACACAACCTCTCTCGCTTTTGATGATGTATGGACCGGCATTTTTACCTTTTCTAACACATTTTTCAGCAATTATGGTCGGAGATTCACACCTACTCACAGCCGAACAACTCCGCTCCCGCATTTGATGATGTATAGTCGGGCATTCTCACCCTTTCTCATCAGCTTTTTGCAAATTATGATCTGACATTCACACCTACTTGCAGTCGAACAGCTCTGCTCCCGCTTTTGATTATGTTTGGTTGGATATTCGAACCTTTTCTTAACTTCTTTTTACATATTTTGGTTGGACGTTCACACCTTCTTGTAGCTGAACACTTCCACTCCTGCTTTTGATGATGTATGGTTGGGCATTCACACCTTTTTTTTGCCCATTTTTCAGGAATTATGGGTGGACATTCACACCTTGCAGCTGAACACCTCCTATCCCACTTATGATCATGTGCGGTTTGATTTTCGAAAAGTTTCTTTTATGTTTTCTAGCAATTATTGATGGACATGTAGACCTTCTTGCAGCTGAACACCTCCGCTCCCGCTTTTGATCATACATTGTCAGGCATTCGCACCTTGTCTTACCCACTTTTTACAAACTTTAGTCGAACAGTCACACCTTTTTGCAGCCGAACACCACCTCTACCGCTTTTGATGATGTATGGTCCAGCATTCTTACCTTTTCTAACACATTTTTCAGCAATTATGGTCGGACATTCACACCTACTCAGAGCCGAACACCTCCGCTCCCGCATTTGATGGTCTATAGTCGGGCATTCTACAGCGGAAAAGACTCATTCTTATGTTTGGTTAGATATTCGAACCTTTTCTTAACTGCTTTTTACAAACTTTGGTCGGACGTTCACAATATCTTGCAGCCGAACACCTCCGCTTCCGCTTTTGATGGTGTATATTCGGGCATACGAACCTTTTCTTACCCGCTTTTTACAAACCAAGGTCGGACTTTCACACCTTCTCTTAGCTGAACAACTCCGCTCCCTCTTTTGATTGTGTACAGTCGGGTAATTTAACCTTTTCTTACCCGCTTTTTACCATCTATGGTCGGACATTCACACCGTCTTACAGCGGAACACCTCCGCTCCCTCTTTTGATGATGTATGGTTAGGCATTCGCACCTTTTCTTACCCATTTTTCAGTAAATATGGGTAGACATTCACACCTTCTTGCAGCTGAACACCTCCTCTCCTGCTTATGATCATGTGCAGATTGATATTCGAAAATTTTCTTTCATGTTTTCTAGCAATTATTGATGGACATTCAGACCGTCTTGAAGCTGAACACCTCCGCTCCCACTTTTGATGGTGTATAGTCGGGCTTTCGAGCCTTTTCTTCCCCGGTTTTTACAAATTATGGTTGGACATTCAGACCTTGCAGCCGAAAACCTCCGCTACCTCTTTTGATCATACATTGTCAGGCATTCGCACCTACTTGCAGCCGAATACTTCCGCTCCACCTTTTAGTGATGGTTATGATAGTATGGTTGGCATTTGCACCTTTTCTTACCCTTTCTTACCCTACTGATTGCTTAAGATTAAGTTGTTTTTTCTCAAACTACATGTTTTTAATTGTTGAAACTTGATTTGAAGTGGATAAATAAGGAGGACAAACAGTTTTAAGTCAGGCTGATAGAAGGAATTAATTTTATAGCAAAATCTGTATTTCGTCATATGTCGAGAGATGCTTATTGCTGAAGAAGTACAAAGTACAACGTTGTTTATCGTTGAAACTTGATTAGACATGAATAAATATGAAGGACAAAGCAGTCTTAACTTGGTTAGAGTTAAGGAATTCGTTTTATAGGAGAATCCGAATTCGTGCATAACTCGTAAAATAGAGCTTATTTTCGGATTCCTGAAGAATGAGTCTGGTTCTTTCTCATAATACAAAGTTTGTTGTTTATTGTTGAAACTTCATCAGAAGTGAAGAAATAAATGAATGCCTATCAACAAATGTGGGATCTAAACTCTAGTGCTTCCTCTAAAATAATTTCCTTTCTCAATTCAGAAATGTGTGTGTGTAAGTCACAACACCCGTGACACCAAAACGGCTTTCTTTTCTCTCTTTTCTCTACACTCTGCTCTGGGAGCGAGCCGAGTGTGGGCTAACCGGGAGAATTGCTTGAAAGAAACGCGACACCGAATGAGTGGTCAGAACAAAGCCTCAATACGGTGTTCCCGTGGTGTTTGTGGCTGCCTTGTCTTTTGCACAGAGTAAAAGACAAGGCAGCCATCGAATAGGGCCCGATTGTTCCTACTTGGTCAGCCGAGGAGCAAGGGGGGGGGAGCAAGCGTCTCAACCAAGCAAATCTCACCAAGTAGGAACAATCGGGCCCTATTCGATGGCTGCAACACCTGAAAGAGATATTGATGCGAGACCCGATCAAAAGCTTTTTCAAAGTCTAAATTTAAGATGACAAGCCGGGTGTTTCTGTCTTTAGCGTAATCAATGATGTCTCGAATCAGTACGAGGCTGTCGGTGAGTTGTCTCTCTGAGATGGCACAAGCCTGGTCTGGGTGAATTACCTCCTCTAAAACAGAGGACATTCGTGTCGTTAAAACCTTGCTAAAAAGTTTACAGTCAAAGTTTAAAAGTGTGATGGGCCTCCAATTCTTTAGGTCAGTCTTATCATTTTTATCAGAAGTGAAGAAATAAATGAATGCCTATCAACAAATGTGGGATCTAAACTCTAGTGCTTCCTCTAAAATAATTTCCTTTCTCAATTTAGAAATGTGTGTGTGTAAGTCACAACACCCGTGACACCAAAACGGCTTTCTTTTCTCTACACTCTGCACTATGAGCACACACACCAAATCAGAAAGGCTTTTTTCTCTCTTTTCTACATTATGGACTGTGGGGACATAAAACCGCTCTCTCTTTTTTTTTTTATCGTGTGCTAGGGCGTTGTCTCACGTATTAGATTGTGCTTAAGATACGAATGGGTTTATCAGTCACATCAGAATCCATACATACTGATCCTCCCGTAATAAAATGGTCGGATCTTATCAAACACACTTTGTTTCTTGTGACAATCAAGTCAGCGAAACAGCGTATACACGTCAAGACACTGAATCAAGTTTGCCACAAGAACTCATAAGTTTGGCAGTATTGCTCTGCCGTCAGCAATCATACATCCATTTTATTTTCGTGAGACATGTGCAGGCACCTGTTCATCTACTGTTCTATCACTATGAATTAGTTTATCTATTATCAATAAGGATACTTCTACAACTACTCTATCAAAGTATGTCCGGACTTCTTACGTTGTCAGTTGCTATATATGAATAAGTGGGTAGCTACTGATAAGCATTAAGCATGTCACACAGCCCAAACATATAACATTTCAGGACACACCACACAGTTAACAACCACAGTGAAGCGTGTCAAAGCCCAAACATGTAACATTCAACAGGACACTTACACAACACATTCAAATCAAACAGTCAGACAACATACAAGAACATATACCCCAGCCGGCATTGCTCCCTGCCTATTTTCCTACAGCTCACTATGTGTGCGCACACCTTTATTCACAAACTCTTCAACTTATACTCTTTTACCGAAGCTGCTACAGCTCGATTGGCCGAATACCGAATAATCCTAATTCGGTGAATTTGACATCTGCCTTGAAAGAAACGCCATACCAAATGAGCGGTCAGAACAAAGCCTCAATACAGTGTTCCTGTTGTGTTTTTGTTGCTGCCGCTGTTTGCTTTTTCACAAGAGCGCACCTGTTGAGGGGGGGCCTGGGGGGGCCTGGGTGATGGTGGGTCTCAGGCCCGGGCTGCTGCGACTGGTGTGACCGGGTGGTTTGTTTGTTTGTTTTTTGTTGTTGTTTGTTTGTTTTTTGTAGAGGTCCTCCGGAGTGGGGTTGGGTTGAGTGGGGTGGGGCGGGATGGGTACCTTCTGGGGGTACAGTAGCTCCCAGAATATGGTCGCTGCAGGCCCCGAGCCTGGTGGACATCAGGCCCTCCTGTCCTGTGTTGGCTCCCTGGTAGCGGGGATGCCTATTGCAGCCAGTCCCTGGCTGCCCCCAGTGTATATCCCCATACCCCTCTCCCTTCTGGCTCCTGTACACAGCACACACTCACACATGAAGGGTTTTGGGGGCGTGTGTGTTCGGTGGGGTGTAGTGGACTCTGCAGTAGTTGCACTCTGCAGTTCCCACCCCTGTTTTAATTACACCTTAGACATTACTACTTATCAAACACACTCACACACACACATTAGGTCTTGGGGGGTGGTTACACTGAGTGGCATCTGGTGGGCGGGGCTCTTTGGGTATGTAGGCTGCCCAGAGGGCCACGCTCCCAGTTCTACAAGTTTGGCTGCCCCTCAATTTTAATTGCTCACTATTAGAAAATATTGAAGAGCCAGAAGGGTGAGGGGAGGGGTCTTCTTCGCACACCCCTGCTTCCTGGTTGCTGCTCGGGGCGGGAGGGGCCAGGAGGATTAATTAATTGTTCTGCTGGTTTGGGGTCTGTGGTGGCTGGGGGGCTGCTGGCCCTCTGGTGTGTACGCTGCACTACACCCCAGCGGAGTCGAGGGAGGGAGGACGTGTGGATGTATGGGACATGAAAGTGTGTGTGGTAATGATTGGGCCTGGATCTTGGACTTGCTGTCGCCTGGCCTGCCTGTGCTTCTCCCGATGGGGGGGGCGGCGTGGCCTCTCTCCGCTGCTCACGACTTCACCCACCTGTGGGCACGTCTTGACTCCCAGGGCACTTGGCCAGGGGTGCTGGGGCAGGCGCTGACCCACTGTGTGGCTGTCTGGGGCGCTTGGCCCTCCTGGGTATTGGGTGGGGCCTCTGCCGGGGGGTTTGGGGGCGCTCGGGCTCCTGGGGCCCGGATCCAGTGCACGGCCCATGTCTGGGCGGCTGGGGCCTGGCGACGTCGGTGGGCTGTTGCCCCTGGCTCCTGGAGGGCCTCTGCCCTATGCTTATGGGGGCTCTTTCCGGGGGCTTCCTCTGCAGTCTTCTGGGTGGATACGTGGTTGCCCCTGCGGTGGGCTTCCTGGGTTCTGTGCTCTGTGGGGGCTGCTGGTGGCCTGGGTCTTGTGGCCCTCTCTGCCTGCTTCTGATTGCTTGGGGGGGCTGTGGATTGTGGCCCTGTACGCTTATACACTCATAACTAAGCACGGTTATCATGTAGGTCCTGTGCCATGGGTGTTGCATGTTCTCACACACACACAACCACATTCATTAGTCCAGTAGCATGGTCGCTATGCAGTTGATGTATTATCATGTCGTCTCAGGTCATCTATATCCACAGCTGTGTTGTATGCGATGTATGTTCTGTTTTTCTCTTCTTTCCTCTTCTTCTTTCCTTGTCCCCCGTTCTATTACATGTCATATATTGTAAACAGAAATAAATAAATGGGCATCAAGGGGAGCTTTACATTTATAAAACTTCCCTTGGCAAAGCAAATCTGTTTGGCATCAAAGGTATTCAGACTACAATTCTGCTGCCATAATGCTGAACACGATAAGGGAAAAAAAAAAAAAGTAAAGAAGACAGTTCTGCCGAAAGCCAGGGACTAGACCTGTTCTAAGTTCTGTACTTTTTAAAAGGGAGCCAACACAGGACAGGAGGGCCTGATGTCCACCAGGCTCGGGGCCTGCAGCGACCATATTCTGGGAGCTACTGTACCCCCAGAAGGTACCCATCCCGCCCCACCCCACTCAACCCAACCCCACTCCGGAGGACCTCTACAAAAAACAAACAAACAACAACAAAAAACAAACAAACAAACCACCCGGTCACACCAGTCGCAGCAGCCCGGGCCTGAGACCCACCATCACCCAGGCCCCCCCAGGCCCCCCCTCAACAGGTGCGCTCTTGTGAAAAAGCAAACAGCGGCAGCAACAAAAACACAACAGGAACACTGTATTGAGGCTTTGTTCTGACCGCTCATTTGGTATGGCGTTTCTTTCAAGCAATTCTCCCGCTTAGCCCGCACTCGGCTCGCTCCCAGAGCCGTGTTAAAGTCTACTTCGCATTCACTCTCTTTTCTCAGCAGACTAAAAGAAAGTTTCATCTTGGGCTCCCTGAAACTTCCATCCTGCACCGCTGTTTGCTTTTTCACAAGAGCAGAGAAGAGCGCACCTTTCCCAGCGGCACTGCAGTACTGGGTCGATGCTTGGAGTGAACGGAGCAAGCTTCTTTTTCAACTCCTATTCTTAAAAATCCATTTAATATGTAGTCCTCGTATAGAGGACATATTAAACTGATAAGAACAGATACTACACTTGATCTTAGCCAAAAGGCCGAGAAGCGACAACTGTCCACTGGTTCACGTCCGAGGGCCCTTCCTGGCACAATGCGCACTTGTCCGCTAACAACCCTGTTCTTTTTATGGCCATAGGTGGCCAGAGTGTCACTTTGCACCTCCGCCCACCTGCTGCACTGAGCACTCTTCAGCCCTTTTAAATGGTATAACTTTGCACTCCCGCACGCTCCAGCAAGCACCATTCAAGCAACAACTTTGCACTCCAGCTTCGAACATTGGCACAGTCGCAATAAGTAAGGCGACTCTACTCAGAGAAGTCACTCTGCACAGTAACAAGATTTCTTTTGCACAGACAGAAAGGGCTTCACCCGCAAAGGTAAAGCCTGCCAAAAATAGAAACAACTCATTAGTGCTGCTCTCCACAGAAGTCTTTAGTAAAAGGCGAAAGACTTGTACGTTATGAAGAGAAACCAGAGTACGATTATCCGTCACTGCGGGAGCAGGGCATCAGGCTAGTTGGTATAGCCACCTTCCCCATGGTAAGCTTTGCTTGGTTGAGACGCTTGCACCCCCCCCCCCTTGCTCCTTGGCTGACCAAGTAGGAACAATCGGGCCCTATTCGATGGCTGCCTTGTCTTTTACTCTGTGCAAAAGACAAGGCAGCAACAAAAACACCACGGGAAAACCGTATTGAGGCTTTGTTCTGACCGCTCATTCGGTGTCGCGTTTCTTTCAAGCAATTCTCCCGGTTAGCCCGCACTCGGCTCGCTCCCAGAGCCGTGTTAAAGTCTACTTCGCATTCACTCTCTTTTCTCAGCAGACTCTTGGGATTTTATCAATAAAATGAATTCCTTCACTCAAACTATGTTAAAACTGCTTTGTCCTTCATATTTACCATGTCTTGAAAGATTTAAACAAAAAAACCAACGTTGTACTTTGCAGTAAAAGAAATAGCAAATCTAAAGTTTCAGGAATCCGAGAATATGCTTACTTTCATGAGTTCTTCACGATTTCGGATTTTGCTATAAAATGAATTCCTTCACTCAAACTAAATTAAAACTGCTAAACCGCTAATCTGTTACATGTAAGGCAGATGTCAAATTCACCGAATTAGGATTATTCGGTATTCGGCCAATCGAGCTGTAGCAGCTTCGGTAAAAGAGTATAAGTTGAAGAGTTTGTGAATAAAGGTGTGCGCACACATAGTGAGCTGTAGGAAAATAGGCAGGGAGCAATGCCGGCTGGGGTGTATGTTCTTGTATGTTGTCTGACTGTTTGATTTGAATGTGTTGTGTAAGTGTCCTGTTGAATGTTACATGTTTGGGCTTTGACACGCTTCACTGTGGTTGTTAACTGTGTGGTGTGTCCTGAAATGTTATATGTTTGGGCTGTGTGACATGCTTAATGCTTGTCAGTAGCTACCCACTTATTCATATATAGCAACTGACAACGTAAGAAGTCCGGACATACTTTGATAGAGTAGTTGTAGAAGTATCCTTATTGATAATAGATAAACTAATTCATAGTGATAGAACAGTAGATGAACAGGTGCCTGCACATGTCTCACGAAAATAAAATGGGTGTATCATTGCTGATGGCAGAGCAATACTGCCAAACTTATGAGTTCTTGTGGCAAACTTGATTCAGTGTCTTGACGTGTATACGCTGTTTCGCTGACTTGATTGTCACAAGAAACAAAGTGTGTTTGATAAGATCCGACCATTTTATTACGGGAGGATCAGTATGTATGGATTCTGATGTGACTGATAAACCCATTCGTATCTTAAGCACAATCTAATACGTGAGACAACGCCCTGGCACACGATAAAAAAAAAAAGAGAGAGCGGTTTTGTGTCCCCACAGTCCATAATGTAGAAAAGAGAGAAAAAAGCCTTTCTGATTTGGTGTGTGTGCTCACAGTGCAGAGTGTAGAGAAAAGAGAGAAAAGAAAGCCGTTTTGGTGTCACGGGTGTTGTGACTTACACACACACATTTCTGAATTGAGAAAGGAAATTATTTTAGAGGAAGCACTAGAGTTTAGATCCCACATTTGTTGATAGGCATTCATTTATTTCTTCACTTCTGATGAAGTTTCAACAATAAACAACAAACTTTGTATTATGAGAAAGAACCAGACTCATTCTTCAGGAATCCGAAAATAAGCTCTATTTTACGAGTTATGCACGAATTCGGATTCTCCTATAAAACGAATTCCTTAACTCTAACCAAGTTAAGACTGCTTTGTCCTTCATATTTATTCATGTCTAATAAAGTTTCAACGATAAACAACGTTGTACTTTGTACTTCTTCAGCAATAAGCATCTCTCGACATATGACGAAATACAGATTTTGCTATAAAATTAATTCCTTCTATCAGCCTGACTTAAAACTGTTTGTCCTCCTTATTTATCCACTTCAAATCAAGTTTCAACAATTAAAAAAATGTTGTAGTTTGAGAAAAAACAACTTAATCTTAAGCAATCAGTAGGGTAAGAAAGGGTAAGAAAAGGTGCAAATGCCAACCATACATCACTAAAAGGTGGAGCGGAAGTATTCGGCTGCAAGTAGGTGCGAATGCCTGACAATGTATGATCAAAAGAGGGAGCGGAGGTTTTCGGCTGCAAGGTCTGAATGTCCAACCATAATTTGTAAAAACCGGGGAAGAAAAGGCTCGAAAGCCCGACTATACACCATCAAAAGCGGGAGCGGAGGTGTTCGGCTGCAAGTAGGTGTGAATGTTCGACCATAATTTGTAAAAAGCGGGTAAGAAAAGGTTCGAATGCCCGACTATATATTAACCAAAGCAGGAGGAGAGGTCTTCGGATAAGAGTGGGTGAGAATTTACAACCATAATCTATAAAATGCGGTGAAAAAAAAGGTGTGAATACCCCATAGAACACTAAAAGGTAGAGCGGAAGTGTTCGGCTGCAAGAAGGTGTGAATGTCTGACCATAGTTTGTAAAAAGCGGGTAAGAAAAGGTTCGAATGCCCGAACATACACCATCAAAGGAGGGAGCGGAGGTGTTCCGCTGTAAGAAGGTGTGAATGTCCGACCATAGTTGGCAAAAAGCAAGTAAGAAAAGGTTAAAATACCCGATTGTACACAATCAATAGCGGGAGCAGAGTTGTTCCGCTACTAAATGGTGTGAAAGTCCGACCATGGTTTGTAAAAAGCGGGTAAGAAAAGGTGCGAATGCCCGACAATGTATGATCAAAAGAGGGAGCGGAGGTTTTCGGCTGAAACAAGGTCTGAATGTCCATCCATATTTTGTAAAAATCTGGGAAGAAAAGGCTCGAATGCCCGACTATACACCATCAACAGCTGGAGCGGAGGTGTTCAGCTGCAAGAAGGTCTGAATGTCCATCAATAATTGCTAGAAAACATGGAAGAGAATTTTCGAATATCAAACCGCAGATGATCATAAGCGGGAGAGGAGGTGTTCAAATGCAAGAAGGTGTGAATGTCCACCCATAATTACTGCAAAATGGGTAAGAAAAGGTACGAATGCCCAACCATACATGATCCTAACAGGGAGCGGAGGTGTTTGGCTGCGACAAGGTGTGTATGTCCACCCATAATTAATGAAAAGCGGGCAACAAGTAGGTTTGAATACCCATCATCAAAAGCAGGAGTGGATGTGTTCGGCTACAAGAAGGTTTGAATGTCTGACCATAGTTGGTAAAAAGCGGGTAAGAAAAGGTTCGAATGCCCGAACATACACCATCAAAGGAGGGAGCGGAGGTGTTCCGCTGTAAGAAGGTGTGAATGTCCAACCATAATTGGCAAAAAGCAGGTAAGAAAAGGTTAAAATACCCTATTGTACACAATCAATAGCGGGAGCAGAGTTGTTCCGCTACTAAAAGGTGTGAAAGTCCGACCATGAATTGTAAAAAGCGGGTAAGAAAAGGTGCGAATGCCCGACAATGTATGATCAAAAGAGGGAGTGGAGGTTTTCGGCTGAAACAAGGTCTGAATGTCCATCCATAATTTGTAAAAATCGGGGAAGAAAAGGCTCAAAAGCCCGACTATACACCATCAACAGCTAGAGCGGAGGTGTTCAGCTGCAAGAAGGTCTGAATGTCCATCAATAATTGCTAGAAAACATGGAAGAGAATTTTGGAATATCAAACCGCACATGATCATAAGCGGGAGAGGAGGTGTTAAAATGCAAAAAGGTGTGAATGTCCACCCATAATTACTGCAAAATGGGTAAGAAAAGGTACGAATGCCCAACCATACATCATCAAAAGCAGGAGTGGATGTGTTCGGCTACAAGAAGGTTTTAATGTCCGACCATAGTTTGTAAAAAGCGGGTAAGAAAAGGTTCGAATGCCGGAACATACACCATCAAAAGAGGGAGCGGAGGTGTTCCACTGTAAGAAGGTGTGAATGTCTGACCATAGTTGGTAAAAAGCGGGTAAGAAAAGGTGAAAATACCCGACTGTACACAATAAATAGCGGGAGCGGAGTTGTTTGGCTACTAAAAGGTGTGAAAGTCCGACCCTGGTTTGTAAAAAGCGGGTAAGAGAAGGTGCGAATGCCCGACAATGTATGATCAAATGCGGGAGCGGAGGTGTTCGGCTCTGAGTAGGTGTGAATGTCCGACCATAATTGCTGAAGAATGTGTTAGAAAAGGTAAGAATGCTGGACCATACATCATCAAAAGCGGTAGAGGTGGTGTTCGGCTGCAAAAAGGTGTGACTGTTCGACTAAAGTTTGTAAAAAGTGGGTAAGACAAGGTGCGAATGCCTGACAATGTATGATCAAAAGCGGGAGCGGAGGTGTTCAGCTGCAAGAAGGTCTACATGTCCATTAATAATTGCTAGAAAACATGAAAGAAACTTTTCGAAAATCAAACCGCACATGATCATTAGTGGGATAGGAGGTGTTCAGCTGCAAGGTGTGAATGTCCACCCATAATTCCTGAAAAATGGGCAAAAAAAAGGTGTGAATGCCCAACGATACATCATCAAAAGCAGGAGTGGAAGTGTTCAGCTACAAGAAGGTGTGAACGTCCAACCAAAATGTCCGACTATATTTGGTGAAAAGCAGGTGAAGCAAGGTCTGAATGCCCAACCTTACATCATCAAAAGCGAGATCAGAGGTGTTTGGCTGCAAGAAGGCCATAGTTTGCCAAAAGCGGGTAAGGTGCGAATGTCCGACTAAATATCAACAAAATTTGGGGCGGAGGTCTTCGGATGCAAGTGGGTGTGAATATCCCACCATACAAGTATGGTGGAGAGGAAGCTGTGAATAGCCGACCATAGTTTGGAAAAAGCGGGTAAGAAAAGGTTTGAATGCCCGACTGTACACAATCAATAGCGGAAGTGGATGTGTTCGGCTACAAGAAGATGTGAAAGTCCGACCATGGTTTGTAAAAAGCGGGTAAGAAAAGGTGCGAATGTCCGACAATGTATGATCAAAAGAGAGAGCGGAGGTTTTCGGATACAAGAAGGTTTGAATGTCCCACCATAGTTTGTAAAAAGCGGGTAAGAAAAGGTTCGAATGCCCGACTATACACCATCAAAAGCGGGAGCAGAGGTGTTCCGCTGTAAGACGGTGTGAATGTCCGACCATAGTTGGTAAAAAGCGGGTAAGAAAAGGTTAAAATACCCGACTGTACACAATCAATAGCGGGAGCGGATGTGTTCGGCTACAAGAAGGTGTGACAGTCCGACCATGGTTTGTAAAAAGCGGGTAAGAAAAGGTGCGAATGTCCGACAATGTATGATCAAAAGAGAGAGCAGAGGTTTTCGGATACACGAAAGTTTGAATGTCCTACCATAGTTTGTAAATAGCGGGTAAGAAAAGGTTAAAATACCCGACTGTACAAAATCAATAGCGGGAGCGGAGTTGTTCGGCTACAAGAAGGTGTGAAAGTCCGACCATGGTTTTTTAAAAAGCAGTTAAGAAAAGGTTCGAATATCCAACCAAACATAATCAAAAGCGGGAGCAGAGCTGTTCGACTGCAAGTAGGTGTGAATGTCCAGCCATAATTACTCACAAACGGGGGAAGAAAAGGTAGTATTGCCAGACCATACATGATCAAAACAGGGAGCGGAGGTTCAGCCGCAAGGTGTGAATGTCTGACTATAGTTTGTAAAAAGCGGGTAAGAAAAGGTGCGAATGCCCGACAATATTTGATCAAAAGAGAGAGCGGAAGTGTTCGGCTGCAAGGTCTGAATGTCCAACCATAATTTGTAAAAACCGGGTAAGAAAAGGCTCGAAAGCCCGACTATACATTATCAAAAGCGGGAGCGGAGGTGTTCAGCTGCAAGAAGGTGTGAATGTTTGACTAAAGTTTGTAAAAAGCTGGTAAGACAAGGAGCGATGTCCCGACATTGTATGATCAAAAGCGGGAGCGGAGGTGTCCAGCTGTGAGTAGGTGTGAATCCGACCATAATTGCTGAAAAATGTGTTAGAAAAGGTAAGAATACTGGACCATACATCATCAAAAGCGGGAGAGTTGGTGTGCGGCTGCAAGAAGGTGTGAAAGTCCGACAATGGTTTGTAAAAAGCGGGTAATAAAAGGTTCGAATGCCCGAATATACATCATCAAAAGCGGAAGCGGAGGTGTTCGGATGCAAGAAGGTGTGAACGTCCGACCAAAGTTTGTAAAAAGCAGTGAAAAGCGAGAAAAAGCTTTTCGTGAGTTCTGCATGATTTGGGATTTTGCTTATAAAATGCATTACTTCACTCAAACTATGTTAAAACTGATTTGTCCTTCATATTTACCATGTCTAGAAAGATTTAAACAAAAAAACAACGTTGTACTTTGCAGTAAAAGAAAGAGCAAATCTAAAGTTTCAGGAATCCGAGTATAAGCCTGCTTTCATGAGTTCTGCACGATTTCGGATTTTGCTATAAAATGAATTGCTTTGCTCAAACCAAGTTAAAACTGCTTTGTCCTTCCATATTCATCAATGTCTAGATCGACTTCAACAAAGAAAAACATTGGACTTTGCAGTAGAAGAAGTTGAAATCCATCTACACATTGATAAATATGAAGGACAAAGCTGTTCCCACTTGCCCATAAGAAAATAAGCTTATTCTCGGATTCCTGATCCTTCAGTTTTTCTCTTTCTTCTACTGCAAAATACAATGTTGTTCTTTGTTGAAGTTGATCTAGACATTGATAAATATGAATGAAAAAGCAGTTTTAACTTGGTTTGAGTGAATGAATTCATTTTATACATAAAATCCGAAATCGTGCAGAACTCATGAAAATAAGCTTATTCTCGGATTCCTAAAACTTTTGATTGGCTCTTTCTTTTACTGCAAAGTACAACGTTGTTTTTTTGTTTAAATCTATCGAGACATTGATAAATATGAAGGTAAAAGCCGTTTTAACATAGTTTGAGTGAAGGAATTGATTTTATAGATAAAATCCCAAATCATGCAGAACTCCTCAAAAGGGGCGTATGGCTTAATCACAAGTGTGGCTCTTTCTCATTCAGGGTAGTATGAGGAAGTTTATGCTTGAAATATATGTAGAAATGGGTACATATGAAGGACAAAGCAGTGTTAACTTAGTTTGCGTGAAGGAATTCATTTTATACATAAAATCCGAAATCGTGCAGAACTCATGAAAATAAGCTTATTCTCGGATTCCTAAAACTTTTGATTTGCACTTTCTTTTACTGCAAAGTACAACGTTGTTTTTTGTTGAAATCTATCTAGACATTGATAAATACCAGCCGAAACTCTGCTGCCGCTTTTGATAATTTATGGTTGGGCATTCTTACCTTTTCTTACCCGCTTTTTACAAATTATGATCTTACATTCACACCTACTTGCAGTCGAACACCTTCTCATCCACTTATGATCATGTGCGGTTGGGCTTTCGCACCTTTTCTTACCCATTTTTCAGTAATTATGGGTGGACATTCAGACCTTCTTGCAGCCGAAAACCTCCGCTCCTCTTTTGATCATACATTGTCGGGCATTCACACCTTGTCTTACCCGCTTTTTACAAACTTTAGTCGGACATTCAAACCTTCTTGCAGCTGAACCACCTCCGCTCCCTGTTTTGATCATATATGGTCTGGCAATAGTACCTTTTCTTACCCGTTTGTGTGTAATTATGGCTGGACATTCACACCTACTTGCAGCCGAACACAACCTCTCCCGCTTTTGATGATATATTGTCCGGCGTTCTTACCTTTTCTAACACATTTTTCAGCAATTATGGTCGGACATTCACACCTACTCACAGACGAACACCTCCGCTCCCACATTTGATAGTGTATAGTCGGGCATTCTCACCCTTTCTCAACAGCTTTTTGCAAATTATGATCTGATATTCACACCTACTTGCAGTCGAACAGCTCTGCTCCCGCTTTTGATTATGTTTGGTTGGATATTCGAACATTTTCTTAACTGCTTTTTACAAACTTTGGTCGGACGTTCACACCCTCTTGCAGCCGAACACCTCCGCTTCCGCTTTTGATGGTATATAGTCGGGCATTCGAGCCTTTTCTTACCCGCCTATTACTTACTATGGTTGGACATTCAAACCTTCTTGTAGCCGAACACACCCGCTCCTGCTTTTGATGATGTATGATTTGGCATTCGCACCTTTTCTTACCCATTTTTCAGTAATTTTTGGTCGGACATTCAGACCTTCTTGCACCTGAACACCTCTGCTCCCGCTTTTGATGGTCTATAGTCGGGCTTTCGAGCCTTTTCTTCCCCGATTTTTACAAATTGTGGTTGGACATTCAGACCTTGCAGCCGAAAAACCTCCGCTCCCTCTTTTGATCATACATTGTCGGGCATTCGCCCCTTGTCTTACACGGTTTTTACAAACTTTAGTCAGACAATCACACCTTGCAGCTGAACCACCTCCATTCCCTGTTTTGATCATGTGTGGTCTGGAAATACTACCTTTTCTTCCCCCGTTTGTGAGTAATTATGGCTGGACATTCACACCTACTTGCAGCCGAAAAACCACCTCTCCCGCTTTTGATGATGTATTGTCCGGCATTCTAGTCTTTTCTATCACATTTTTCAGCAATTATGATCTGACATTCACACCTACTTGCAGTCGAACAGCTCTGCTCCCGCTTTTGATTATGTTCGGTTGGATATTCAAACCTTTTCTTAACTGCTTTTTACAAACTTTGGTCGGACGTTCACACCTTCTTGCAGCCGAACACCTCCGCTTCCGCTTTTGATGGTATATATTCGGGTATTCGAACCTTCTCTTACCCGCTTTTTACAAACCATGGTTGGACTTTCATACCTTCTTTTAGCTGAACAACTCCACTCCTGCTTTTAATGATTTATGGTTGGACATTCGCATCTTTTCCTACCCATTTTTCAGTAATTATGGGTGGATATTCACATCTTCTTGCAGCTGAACACCTCCTCTCCCGCTAATGATCATGTAAGGTTTGATATTCGAAAATTTTCTTTCATGTTTTAAAGCAATTATTAATGGACATTCACACCTACTTGCAGCCGAACACCACCTCTCCCGCTTTTGATGATGTATGGACCGGCATTCTTACCTTTTCTAACACATTTTTCAGCAATTATGGTTGGAGAATCACACCTACTCACAGCCGAACAACTCCGCTACCGCATTTGATGGTGTATAGTCGGGATTTCTCACCCTTTCTCATCAGCTTTTTGCAAATTATTCTCTGACATTCACACCTACTTGCAGTCGAACAGCTCTGCTCCCGCTTTTGATTATGTTTGGTTAGATATTCGAACCTTTTCTTAACTGCTTTTTCACAAACTTTGGTCGGACGTTCACACCTTCTTGCAGCCGAACACCTACGCTTCCGGTTTTGATAGTGTATATTCGGGCATACGAACCTTTTCTTACCCGCTTTTTACAAACCATGGTCGGACTTTCACACCTTCTCTTAGCTGAACAACTCCGCTCCCTCTTTTGATTGTGTACAGTCGGGTATTTTAACCTTTTCTTACCCGCTTTTTACCAACTATGGGTGGACATTCACACCGTCTTACAGCGGAACACCTCCGCTACCTCTTTTGATGGTGTATGTTTGGGCATTCGAACCTTTTCTTACCCGCTTTTTAAAACCAGGGTCGGACTTTCACACCTTTTAGTAGCCGAACAACTCCGCTCCCGCTATTGATTGTGTACAGTCGGGTATTTTAACCTTTTCTTACCCGCTTTTTACCAACTATGGTCGGACATTCACACCTTCTTACAGCGGAACACCTCCGCTCCCTCTTTTGATGGTGTATGTTTGGGCATTCGAACCTTTTCTTACCCGCTTTTTACAAATTATGGTTGGACATTCAAACCTTCTTGTAGCCGAACACATCCACTCGTGCATTTGATGATGTATGGTTGGGAATTCGCACCTTTTCTTACCCATTTTTCAGTAATTATGGGTGGACATTCACACCTTCTTGCAGCTGAACACCTCCTCTCCCGCTTATTATCATGTGCGGTTTGATATTCGAAAATTCTCTTTCATGTTTTCTAGCAATTATTAATGGACATTCAGACCTTCTTGCAGCTGAACACCTCCGCTCCAGCTTTTGATGGTGTATAGTCGGGCTTTCGAGCCTTTTCTTCCCCGGTTTTTACAAATTATGGTTGGACATTCAGACCTTCTTTCAGCCGAAAACCTCCGCTCCCTCTTTTGATCATACATTGTCGGGCATTCGCACCTTTTCTTACCCGCTTTTTACAAACTTTAGTCGGACATTAACACCTTCTTGCAGCTTAACCACCTCCGCTCCCTGTTTTGATCATGTATGGTCTGGCAATAGTACCTTTTCTTACCCATTTGTGAGTAATTATGGCTGGACATTCACACCTACTTGCAGCCGAACACCACCTCTCCCGCTTTTGATGATGTATGGACCGGCATTCTTACCTTTTCTAACACATTTTTCAGCAATTATGGTTGGAGATTCACACCTACTCACAGCCGAACACCTCCGCTCCCGCATTTGATGGTGTATATTCGGGCATACGAACCTGTTCTTACCCGCTTTTTACAAACCATGGTCGGACTTTCACACCTTCTTGTAGCTGAACAACTCCGCTCCCTCTTTTGATTGTGTATGGTTGGGCATTCGCACCTTTTCTTACCCATTTTTCAGTAATTATGGGTGGATATTCACACCTTCTTGCAGCGGAACACCTCCTCTCCCGCTTATGATTATGTGCGGTTTGATATTCGAAAATTTTCTTTCATGTTTTATAGCAATTATTGATGGACATTCATACCTTCTTGAAGCCGAACACATCCACTCCTGCTTTTGATGATGTATGGTTGGGCATTCGAACCTACTTGTTGCCTGTTTTTCATTAATTATGGGTGGACATTCACACCTTGTCGCAGCCAAACACCTCCGCTCCCTGTTTTGATCATGTATGTTTTGACATTCGAACCTTTTCTCACCTGCTTTTTACTATTGTCGGCCAATCACAGCTTCCTCTCCACCATACTTGTATGGTAGGAAATTCCCACCCACTCTCATCCGAAGACCTCTCCTCCCGCTTTTGTTAATATTTAGTCGGGCATTCGAACCTTTTCTTACCCACTTTTTACAAATTATGGTCGAACATTCACACCTACTTGCAGCTGAATACTTCCGCTCCACCTTTTAGTGGTGTATGGTTGGAATTTGCACCTTTTGTTACCCTCTTTTTATACTGATTGCTGAAGATTAAGTTGTTCTTTCTCAAACTACAATTTTTTTTTTAATTGTTGAAACTTGATTTGAAGTGGATAAATAAGGAGGACTGTCAGGCTGATAGAAGAAATTAATTTTATAGCAAAATCTGTATTTCGTCATATGTCGAGAGATGCTTATTGCTGAAGAAGTTCTTTCTCATTCTACAAAGTACAACGTTGTTTATCGTTGAAACTTGATTAGACATGAATAAATATGAAGGACAAAGCAGTCTTAACTTGGTTTGAGTTAATGAATTCGTTTTATAGGAGAATCCGAATTCGTGCATAACTCATAAAATAGAGCTTATTTTCGGATTCCTGAAGAATGAGTCTGGTTCTTTCTCATAATACAAAGTTTGTTGTTTATTGTTGAAACTTCATCAGAAGTGAAGAAATAAATGAATGCCTATCAACAAATGTGGGATCTAAACTCTAGTGCTTCCTCTAAAATAATTTCCTTTCTCAATTTAGAAATGTGTGTGTGTAAGTCACAACACCCGTGACACCAAAACGGCTTTCTTTTCTCTACACTCTGCACTATGAGCACACACACCAAATCAGAAAGGCTTTTTTCTCTCTTTTCTACATTATGGACTGTGGGGACACAAAACCGCTCTCTCTTTTTTTTTTGGATTGTGTGCCAGGGCGTTGTCTCACGTATTAGATTATGCTTAAGATACAAATGGGTTTATCAGTCACATCAGAATCCATACATACTGATCCTCCCGTAATAAAATGGTCGGATCTTATCAAACACACTTTGTTTCTTGTGACAATCAAGTCAGCGAAACAGCGTATACACGTCAAGACACTGAATCAAGTTTGCCACAAGAACTCATAAGTTTGGCAGTATTGCTCTGCCGTCAGCAATCATACACCCATTTTATTTTCGTGAGACGTGCAGGCACCTGTTCATCTACTGTTCTATCACTATGAATTAGTTTATCTATTATCAATAAGGATACTTCTACAACTACTATCAAAGTATGTCCAGACTTCTTATGTTGTCAGTTGCTATATATGAATAAGTGGGTAGCTACTGACAAGCATTAAGCATGTCACACAGCCCAAACATATAACATTTCAGGACACACCACACAGTTAACAACCACAGTGAAGTGTCAAAGCCCAAACATTCAACAGGACACTTACACAACACATTCAAATCAAACAGTCAGACAACATACAAGAACATATACCCCAGCCGGCATTGCTCCCTGCCTATTTTCCTACAGCTCACTATGTGTGCGCACACCTTTATTCACAAACTCTTGAACTTATACTCTTTTACCGAAGCTGCTACAGCTTGATTGGCCGAATACCGAATAATCCTAATTCGGTGAATTTGACATCTGCCTTACATGTAACAGATTAGCGGTTTAGCAGTTTTAATTTAGTTTGAGTGAAGGAATTCATTTTATAGCAAAATCCGAAATCGTGAAGAAAGCTTATTCTCGGATTCCTGAAACTTTAGATTTGCTATTTCTTTTACTGCAAAGTACAACGTTGGTTTTTTTGTTTAAATCTTTCTAGACATGGTAAATATTAAGGACAAAGCAGTTTTCACATAGTTTGAGTGAAGGAATTCATTTTATAGATAAAATCCCAAGAGTCTGCTGAGAAAAGAGAGTGAATGCGAAGTAGACTTTAACACGGCTCTGGGAGTGAGCCGAGTGTGGGCCAACCGGGAGAATTGCTTGAAAGAAACGCAACATCGAATGAGCGGTCAGAACAAAGCCTCAATACGGTGTTCCCGTGGTGTTTTTGTTGCTGCCTTGTCGATTGCACAGGGGCAAGCGTTTCAACCAAGCAACGCTCACCATGGGGAAGGTGGCTATGGCAACTAGCCTGATGCCCTGCACCCGCAGTGACGGATAATCGTACTCTGGTTTCTCTTCATAACATACAAGTCTTTCGCCTTTTACTAAAGACCCGTGGAGAGCAGCACTAATGAGTTGTTTCTATTTTTGGCAGGCTTTACCTTTGCGGGTGAAGCCCTTTCTGTCTGTGCAAAAGA
This sequence comes from Leuresthes tenuis, assembly GCF_036924035.1. Lineage (NCBI taxonomy): Eukaryota > Metazoa > Chordata > Actinopteri > Atheriniformes > Atherinopsidae > Leuresthes > Leuresthes tenuis. The sequence continues at coordinate 5,318 of NW_027325427.1, read as the reverse complement.
AATCTTGCTACTTTGCAGAGTGACTTCTCTGAGTAGAGTCGCCTTACTTGTTGCGACTGTGCCGATGTTCGAAGCTGGAGTGCAAAGTTGTTGCTTGAATGGTGCTTGCTGGAGCATGCGGGAGTGCAAAGTTATACCATTTAAAAGGGCTGAAGAGTGCTCAGTGCAGCGGGTGGGCGGAGGTGCAACGTGACACTCTGGCCACCTATGGCCATAAAAAGAACACTGCTACAAGTGCGCATTGTGCCAGCAAGGGCCCTCGGACCTGAAACAGTGGACAGTTATCGCTTCTCGGCCTTTTGGCTAAGATCAAGTGTAGTATCTGTTCTTATCAGTTTAATATGTCCTCTATACGAGGACAACATATTAAATGGATTTTTAAGAATAGGAGTTGAAAAAGAAGCTTGCTCCGTTCACTCCAAGCCTCGACCCGGTACTGCAGTGCCGCTGGGAACGGTGCGCTCTCCTCTGCTCTTGTGAAAAAGCAAACAGCGGTGCAGGATGGAAGTTTCAGGGAGCCCAAGATGAAACTTTCTTTTAATCTGCTGAGAAAAGAGAGTGAATGCGAAGTGGACTTTAACACGGCTCTGGGAGCGAGCCGAGTGCGGGCTAACCGGGAGAATTGCTTAAAAGAAACGCGACACCGAATGAGTGGTCAGAACAAAGCCTCAATACGGTGTTCCCGTGGTGTTTGTGGCTGCCTTGTCTTTTGCACAGAGTAAAAGACAAGGCAGCCATCGAATAGATTGTTTCTACTTGGTCAGCCGAGGAGCAGGGGGGGGGGGGGGGGGGGGGGGGGGGGGCAAGCGTCTCAACCAAGCAAAGCTCACCAAGTAGGAACAATCGGGCCCTTTTCGATGGCTGCAACACCTGAAAGAGATATTGATGCGAGACCCGATCAAATGCTTTTTCAAAGTCTAAATTTAAGATGACAAGCCGGGTGTTTCTGTCTCTAGCGTAATCAATGATGTCTCGAATCAGTACGAGGCTGTCGGTGAGTTGTCTCCCTGAGATGGCACAAGCTTGGTCTGGGTGAATTACCTCCTCTAAAACAGAGGACATCCGTGTCGCTAAAACCTTGCTAAAAAGTTGAAAGTGTGATGGGCCTCCAATTCTTTAGGTCAGTCTTATCATTTTTTTTATAAAGTAGAGTCACTATTCCCCCTCTAAAACTGTCAGGCAGTCGGTCGAGTTTTTCAAAATCTTTAAAAACATCTAAAATGTCTGATGATAAAAGGTCCCAATAGGTCAGATAGAATTCTGCAGGAAGCCCGTCTAAACCCGGAGCTCGACTTCTCTTAAAACCTGTTAGGCATTTTTTTAACTCTAAAGCAGTAAAATTCTGTGTCAAGTGTGCATTCTCTTTTACGGTTTTGTCAACGAATTTTAAGATTTCTGCCGATGTTTCCAAGTGCACTGGTTGTCACACCGTAATGAAGTGCGGGCCCCGGTGCGGTCACAGAGTCAGGAGGACAAGAACTCTTAGTTCAAACAAAAGTTTATTAGTTAACAGAAAATCTCACACAGAGGAAAAACCTGGCCTGGTGAGCAGGGAAGTCGGCCTGCGGAACCGGAACAAAAAACCAAGGTAATCCAAGAACTGAAAATAATCCACAAAACATCGAGGGTCAGGATCCAGGTCGTGAACCAAACAGGCATAACAAATACATTAACACACGAGCAAAGAAAGGCGGAGAAGACCAGGTATTTAAACTAACGGGGCAATCAAGGGAAGATGGAACACAGGTGAGTTACGAACCAGGTGTGACAGTACCCCCCCTCCGACGACCGCCTTTAGGCGGCCCACCAGGCTTGTTAGGGTGGGTTCTGTAGAAGTCGGTGATGAGGGCATGGTCCAGAATAAACCGACGTGGAATCCAAGAACGCTCCTCCGGCCCATAACCCTCCCAGTCAACCAAATACTGGAAACCCCTGCAACGACGTCTGACATTCAGAATCCGATCAACTGAGAAAGCAGGATGGCCATCCACGACCAGGGGGGGAGGAGGAGGTTCAGCTGGAGGACCAAGTGCACAAGAGGTGACTGGCTTTAAGAGGGACACATGAAACGTGGGGTGTACCTTAAGGGAGTCTGGGAGCTTAAGGCGCACAGCCGAGGGATTAATGATTCTGACCACTGGAAAAGGACCAATGAAACGAGGGGCCAGCTTACGGGAATCTACCTGCAAAGGCAGGTCCCTGGTGGATAACCACACCATCTGCCCAGGCTGATAATTAGGAGCGGGCGAACGCCAACGGTCCGCCAACAGTCGGTTCCGGGCAGCGGACCTAACTAACGCAGCCCGAGCCTCCAGCCACACTCTGCGAACTCGTCGCAAGTGTTCCTGAACAGAAGGGACGGACACATCATCCTCCTGGGAAGGGAACAAAGGGGGTTGAAAACCATACATTACCATGAATTGCGACATACCAGTAGCAGATGTGGAGAGACTGTTATGAGCGTACTCCACCCACGGTAGCTGAACACTCCAGGAGGATGGGTTACGTGCACACACACATCTTAAAGCGGCCTCCAGGTCCTGGTTGGCCCGTTCTGTCTGGCCGTTCGACTGAGGATGGTACCCAGACGATAGACTAACCCTCGCCCCCAATGCGCCACAGAACGCTCGCCAAACCTGGGAAGCAAACTGGGGTCCCCGATCGGAAACGATGTCCATGGGGATACCATGGAGACGAAAAACATGATGAACCAAGAGCTCAGCAGTCTCCAGAGCAGAAGGGAGCTTCGACAGTGGTACAAAATGCACAGCCTTAGAAAAACGATCGACAATAGTAAGGATGACAGAGTTACCTGCAGAAGGAGGCAGACCAGAGACAAAATCCACCGCGATGTGAGACCACGGCCTTGAGGGAATGGGGAGAGGGTTCAGCAAGCCAGCGGGCCGTTGGTGCGAGGCCTTCCCTCGGGCAAAGACGGAGCAAGCTGCCACAAACTGATTGGTGTCACGGACCAGCGTGGGCCACCAGAACCGCTGTCGAATGAGCTCAAGTGTGCGTGCAGCCCCAGGATGGCAGGCCAATCTGGAGGAGTGCCCCCACTGCAGCACCTGAGACCTAACGTTCTCGGGAACGAACAAAGAGTTAGGTGGTCCGATCTCTGGACGGGGACAACGGGAAAGGGCCCTCTTAACCTGCTGCTCAACCTCCCAATGGACCGCTCCCACAAAACAGCTTGGAGGGAGCACAGGCTCAGAAGGATCAGTCAATGGTTGTCTCTCTGTCTGACGGGAAAGGGCATCAGGCTTTAAATTACGGGAACCAGGTCTATAAGAGAGTGTAAAATTAAATCTGCCTAAAAAAAGTGCCCATCTGGCCTGTCGAGAATTGAGACGTTTGGCTTGCTGAAGGTAGGCCAAGTTCTTATGGTCCGTCCAAACCACAAATGGAATTTCTGCTCCCTCCAGCCAGTGTCTCCACTCCTCTAATGCCAGAACGACTGCTAAAAGCTCCCGGTTACCCACGTCATAGTTGCGCTCAGCCGGAGACAGCCGGCGAGAAAAATACGCACACGGATGCAACTTCTGTTGTGAGACCTGCGAAAGCACGGCTCCCACACCACTGTCAGAGGCATCCACCTCCACTACGAACTGCTTAGAGGCATCAGGGTGGATGAGAACAGGCGCAGAGGAAAACAGCTCTTTAAGTCTTGAGAATGCCTGGGCAGCTTCAGAGGTCCAGGTAAAAGGGCTGGAGGTGGAGGTAAGTTGGGTGAGTGGTGCAGCCACCTTACTAAAATTCCTAATAAAGCGCCGGTAAAAATTAGCAAAACCAAGGAAACGCTGAAGTTGCTTGCGGTTCTCAGGTGCTGGCCACTCAACCACCGCCCTTACCTTGGCTGGATCAGAGCGAATCTGACCTCTTTCAATGAAAAAGCCCAAAAAAGAGACTGACTGGACATGAAACTCGCATTTCTCAGCCTTGACAAATAATCTGTTCTCAAGCAATCTTTGGAGAACTAATCTGACGTGCTTGCTATGTTCCTCCAGTGTGCTAGAAAAAACTAAAATGTCGTCCAGATAAACAAAAACAAAACGGTTGAGCATGTCACGGAGTACATCATTAACTAAGGATTGAAAAACTGCCGGTGCATTAGTTAACCCAAAAGGCATGACCAAGTACTCAAAATGGCCAAGAGGTGTGTTTAACGCCGTTTTCCACTCATCCTCCTCACGAATACGGACAAGATGGTATGCATTCCGAAGATCTAGTTTGGAGAAGACAGTGGCTTGATGAAGGGAGTGAAAAGCTGAATCCAATAGTGGCAGGGGATATTTATTTTTGACAGTGATAGCGTTCAGACCACGATAGTCAATGCAGGGGCGCAAGGTCTTGTCTTTCTTAGACACAAAAAAAACCCCAGCACCTACAGGGGAGGAAGAGGGGCGAATGATACCTGCTGCCAATGACTCCTGTATGTACCTCTCCATGGTCTCTCTCTCGGGACGGGAGAGGTTGTAAAGGCGGCTGGAGGGGAGAGGAGACCCAGGCAGTAAGTCTATGTGGCAGTCATAGGGACGGTGTGGTGGGAGAGAGAGAGCTTGATGTTTGCTAAATACCTCAGCCAAGTTATGATAACAAGGAGGAACCCCAGAAAGATCAGGAGAGACGGAAGGAACTATGGCAGGAGGACTCAAGGCTGGAACAGCAGATCTAAGACAATTATTGTGGCATGCTACACTCCAGCTAATGATTGTGCTCTGTGTCCAGTCAATGTTGGGATTGTGCAGCCTAAGCCAGGGGAGACCTAAAACCACAGGAGTATGAGGAGCAGGCATAACAAAAAAACTGATAAGCTCATGGTGGTTACCAGAGATAAGTAAAGATAAAGGAACAGTCTGGTGAGTAATTACCGACAACAACCTACCGTCTAGAGCATTTACCTTACGAGGTGCTGTAAGTGACACAACAGGAATATTATGTAGTTTAACAAAATCTGCGGAAATAAAATTCTCATCTGCCCCAGAATCCACAAACGGATTCATAGCCACCTCCTTAGAGTCACAAAACAAAACGGCAGACAACTGAGTACGTGTGGAAGGCAAACAACTTGAATCTTGGCTCACCTGGGTCCCCCCCTCCTCAGGTGAGCCTAGGCTTTTGGCAGATTGGGGCAGTTCTCTCGAACAAAGCCTCGCCTGAAGTCTCCGTTGACGCTCCGTCGGAGTCAATCTGGCCCGTCCAAGCTGCATGGGTTCAGGAGGGGGCAGGACAACAGGAGTGTGAGCACCTGCTGGAGTGGACACCTCCACCTGTTGGCCAGAGGCAGGGCCAAACAACGGGGTACAGGCGGAAGCGAT